>NC_090646.1:627870138-628170138 GCF_040937935.1 Hyperolius riggenbachi
GAGAATGCAAAAAAAAAAAAAGACTCCTCGGAAATCAGAAGTCGGAATCAGTAATCGGCATTGGCGAAAATCGGAATTTCCACAGAATCGGAAACCGGCATTTCTAGTCAAATTCAACTTGATGTTTCAAGTACTCTACAAGACATTTCAGAACTAATCTAGGTGGCTTCCTCAGTGCAAGGAGGCGGGGAAATTGGTAATTGATTATAAGGGGCGTAATATTAGCCCCACCAAATCGTGGAGGGGCCAGGGAGGGGGGCAGCTCCTTCCCCCTCGCCCCACCCACATGCGGAGTAGCACCGGGAGCGGTGTAATATTTGCAATAAAGTTACCTTGGTCCTCACATACTGGTGCTAGTTCTCCTGCAGGTACACCACTCCTGCATTAAATATACACAGCAATATGGTAGAAGAAGGCATTCCATAGACTTCAAACGTGTGTTTGTTTTATTGAGCATTTGCAACACACTACATTTCACGAGTCAGCTGACAGGTACACCTGAGGAAGGGCCAGCCTGTGGACTGCCTCCTTCTACCATATTGCAGCAATGTTGTATTCACCTGCTACTGAGACTGAAACCACGATAATAATAATAATAATATATTAACATAAAAGTAGGTATCCTGAATAATGCACATGCTGCTAAAGGCAAACCCTTATGTATATGCGCTGAGTTGGCCACAGGGTCCGCTGAATGATGGCTCACTCTGCTGCCGCTCGTATTCCTGGCGGCATTAAAGGATGACTGTAAGGAGAGGTGTAAGGAGGCTGCCATATTTATTTCCTTTTAAACAATACCAGTTGTCTGGCAGTCCTGCTGAATGATCCTCTGTCTTTTACTTTTAGCCACAGCCCCTGAACAAGCATGCAGCAGATCAGATGTTTCTGACATTATTGTCAGATCTGACAAGATTAGCTGCATGCATGTTTCTGATGTGAATCAGAAACTTCTGCAGTCAAGTAGACCAGCAGGGCTGCCAGGCAACTGGTATTGTTTAAAAGGAAATACATATGGCAGTTTTGGCAGTTAAACTGCAGTTCAGGAAATGCTTTTGAAAGCAAAAAAAAAACCCTGAGACTTCCCCATAAGGAGATGGATTAGTCCAAAACCTGTCAGTTCTGTCAGATTTTAACTGCTTACTTTTTTCGATCTAGCGGTTGTAGCAATTCGGAGGGAGAAGTAATTTGGGGTCCAGCGATCGCTGGGATGCAGGGTGAGCAGCATAGCATTAGTGTGAAAGCAGAGCCCAGCTCCAGAGCCAGACGCCGTGCACTGAAACAACACACATGGGGGCAAACTACCAGGGGCATTGCTAGGATCCTAAGAGATCTGCGGCACTCCAACCAGAACATGGGTGTGACCACACACCAGAATGTGGGTGTGGTCATGGGTGGAGCCAAAGAGATCCGTGGCACTTTTGGGCACTCCAGGCGGAAAATGGGTGTGACCACACATCAGAATGTGGGTGTGTTCATGGGTGGAGCCAAATTTACATGAACTTAACAGCGGTCTAAGTAGGCTTGCCCAGCCAACTGTTGGATGAAGCCCCTTCTCCAGTAATACAAAAAAGAAAAAAAACAGCATACCACATAAATAGGCAGTGTCACTTAACTAGGCAGAGTTATCTGGCTTCTGTGCTGGCTAGTCTGGCATTCTGCTGGGTGGACTGACCTGCTGCCAGTCTCCCCATAGCATGCCCTGACCTTCTAGTGGACTCCCTCCCATGCTCCTATGGGCCTCCCATCAGGGCCGGATTTGTACTCTTTACCGCCCAAGGCCACTGTCACCAGACGCCCCCCCTCAGTATAGGTAGCGAGATGACCCCCTCCTCCCTTCCCTCCAGTATAGGTAGCCAGATGACCCCTCCACCTTTCCTCTAACATAAGTAGCCTGATGATCCCCCCCCCCAGTATAGGTAGCCAGATGACCCCTCCCCCTTCCCTCTAACATAAGTAGCCTGATGGAACCCCCCCCCCCCCCCCCCCCCCCCCCCAGTATAAGTAGCCAGATAACCCTTCCCCCTTTCCCTCCAGTGTAGGTAGCCAGAGGACTCCCTTAATCCCTTCTTTTTCCACTACCCCTTTCAGTGTAGGTAGCCAGCTCACCTTCAGTGTCACTCATTTCTCCGCTCGTCTCCAATGCAGAAGCTAATGCTGCCCAAGACCATAGCCGCTGGCCACAATGCAAATGTGCACAGAAAGCAAGGTGGCTGCTGCACAGGCAGCTAGCAGTAGAGTACCACGGTCAGGCACTCACCTGATCTCCCTTGCAAGCACCAGTTTAGCCTGCTGCTTTGGTGCCCTTGCTTCTGTGGTTCCATAGGCCAAAGCCTCCTTGGCCTTGGCCTAAATCCGGCCATGCCTCCCATTGAGGCACCACAACTCCAAGTATACCCACAAAGAAGTACCACAGCTCCCTGCATGACCCTATAAAGCTATCACAGTGCCCATCATGGCACCACAGCACCCAATATGCCCATATAGAGGCACCACAGCACCCAGCATACCCTCCGTTGATGCATCACAGCTCCCAGCATGTCCACAGCTCACTCTACCTGGGAGACATCCGGAGCACCTCAGAATAGATCCGGGGCACATGCAACTGATCTTTGGGGCTAACGACACCCCTGCAAAATACCACAATCAGTGGCGTAGCTAAGGAGCTGTGGGCCCCGATGCAAGTTTTACAATGGGGCCCCCCATGCACTCTATACATAACAATTGATATGGCGCACCAAAACCTGCCAAAGGCAACTACAGTGTCAGAGGTGCAAGAAGGGGATGAGCAACAGTTTGTTAATAATCACCAATATTCAAAGTATCTGTAGAAGTGGTTATTATGAGCACAGGACCAATAGAGAGCTAATACTGCAGTTGAAGGAGGGCCGTTTGGGCCCCTCTAGCCCAATGGCCCTGATGCGGTCACAACCTCTGCAACCCTATTGCTACGCCCCTGACCACAATCAAAGCTGCTATGTGATTAATCTCTTATGCATGCAGCAATTATTGGGCTACATTTAGTAGATCTAATACAACCAGCCACTATCCTGGTTATAGACTTCAGATTTAGTGGATATTGCGCTTTCCAACTGCATCGTTCATGAAACAGTCACCAGTAATGACCAGCAGAGGGCGCTCTAAGCTAATACCAAAATAACACCCAGCTATTTGCAGAATGTAAAAAAGACAGAATTTGTTCTTTTCTTTCTGCCACATTAATGATTTGCAAAGTGTCCCTAGCTATAATAATCACACAAATTACAGATCTGGCTCTGGGAGGTGCCTGGAGGTGCAGCTTGCAGCAAAGTAAATCGAGCAGCTTTGCTAATTTTCATAATTTCTATTTATTTTATTGGCAGTGATTTTTCTCTTTCAGGATTAGGCCCTGTTACGCTAGTTCTGCAGTAGGGAAGATTATGATTATGTTTCCTTTCTTCAGCAGTCTTAAGGTGCCCATAAATGGTACAATCCTCTGAACAATCAACCATACGTTCGATTGGATTGGGGATTGTCCTAGCAATCATTCCATCGATCTGAATTTCGGAACAATTTTAGTCTGATGGAATTGCTTATAATTTTCCCCTCTGTTGGTGGGCCCAAACAATAATTTCTGCTCAATAGCAACTATCCTATCGGACGGTTGATTGTTCAGGAAATTGGATCGTTAACCTCCCCGGTTATGATTCCTTCCGGATTTTAGGGTATTAAAGTAGCACAATTTTTTTCACAAGCTTTTAGAACCTAAATGCAGGAACAAAATCATACCACAGTGAGATCTGCAGCAGCCCTGCACATTACTCACCTCTCCTGGATCCAACACTGCAATTCTACCTCCGTCCTCCGGATGGCGCTCTACCCCTATAATGAGATCACCGTCTGTCATCATGATGGGAGGAGCTTGAACAAGTGACTGCCTGGGTGGGAGGGGGATTGAATGTACGAATGGGCACGCAGCCAAACAATCAAGCGCGCGTGAGGCGCCTATTTTACCTGTTTCCATTCAGAACTGCGCAGACGCAGTACAATGTTTTCTGGTACTAGACCCGTGCAGGAAGCTCCCGGAGACACTAGTGGGTGTGTGGGGAGGGCGCGGCCACGCAGTCACAGTTGCATTCGTCTAGTTAGATGAATAATTGGATGGTGACTGGCGGCGGGGGAACGGAGGATCGTGGAGGAGGACGCGGGACAGGACAGCTGCAGGGGGCCGGTAGAAGCCAGGTAAGTGTCAGTTTTTGTTTTTAAAATACCCTACAGAACCCCATTAAAGGAGTTATCAGGTAAAATGAGAAAAATGAGCTTTACGCACCTGGGGCTTTCTCCAGCCCCTAGCAGCCGACTGTCCCACGTCGACCGATCCGCTCTCCGCCGCTGTCCGGTCTCCTGCGCAGTAAGCCGCGTACAACGTGGGCTTGATTGACAGCGGCGTTTCGCGCAGGTGCAGTGCGGACGACCTCGGGGTCGGGTTCCACACCGAGTACAGAGACCGGGATGGCGGCGGGGAGCAGATCGGTCGGCGTGGGACAGTCGGCTGCTACGGGCTGGAGAAAGCCCCGGGTGAGTAAAGCTCATTTTTCTTATTTTAGCTGATAACTCCTTTAAGTTGGAAATGATTTGTCACATCTTATTGCAGATATAATCCATTCCCAGTGGCCGGCCAGCTGCCAAATTCCCTGTAAGATAAAGCTGCCAAATCATTCGTACTCCTCATATAGTAATGATTTGGATGGAGATGCTTCAATGTCTGCTTAATAATATAAATGTTAATGTGAGCGCATGGTGAGTCATGGTGCAGTCACTGATCTGGAACAAGCATGCAGCCAGTGAAGTCATTACGCCTGACCTGCGTGCTTGTTCATGGTTAGATTGCTTAGCTTATATTAACAACATTAAAGTGGGATAAAACTCTGACATAACATTCAATAAAACGGTGTTTTCCAACGTTTTATTACCCATACAGTTATTATATTTGCTTTTGTGCACAAGTAATATTGTTTACAAATTACAAGTTCCCAGTTCCCAAAGTACAGTGTATCTGCTCTGAAAGCAGCTATTGCATTTTATTGCGTAGCTGCTGTATTTATATATTAAAATCTATCTAGTGATCAGCAGAGAGAGCTCATTTCAGCACAGCTAGGAATGTAGCAGACAACGGAATGTAAACAAAAGATAATGTTATCACCTCTTTGGATGTGGCAGCAAGCTTTCCATTGAAGAAGAAAGAGCTGTGTTTAACTGTTTGAATGCTGTCTACTACAAATTTTCTTTGGGGTGGTAAATGTAAAGCTGCAAAATTTTACAGCAAAGAAAAAATGCTGAGATTTGCTTCATAAATTATTAATTATTTATAAAATTTGCTTTTTATAGGTACCCCGCCCCCCCCCCCCCCCCCCCCACTGAGGATTATCATTGGCTGTATATCATGAGGTGTTATTCTGCCCCCCCACCCCACCCCAGAGCATTATGGGAAACAAGCTATGTTTTTGTACCAACTAGGGAATGCTCAGTAAAAGAACATTCTGCCAAGATCACCTGTCTGTGCTAGAGATGTGACTTCCTGTGATACATTTCAGGAAGTAATTTAGGGAGAGGAAAGATTTTACAATGGGCAAACACTGACTAAAATTATAAATGAATTTATAAATTAATATTGTTAAAAATAAGCATGTTTAATCATTATGTTATTTTGGTTACAGTCAGGGCCAGATTTGTAGAAAGGCCACAAAGGCCCGGGCCTGGGGTGGCTGCAGTCGAGGGGGAGAGCCTGAACATGAAAGAGGTGTTGCTACATATAAAAGAGAAGGCTGTAAATGGGGAGCAACACATGACAAAGGGAAACAGATGCCCAAGGGAGCTGTGCATGAAAGAGAGGAGCTGCTATACTGTACATGGATGATACACCGTATAGCCTCGAATATAAGTAGACCTCATGTATAAGTCGACTCCAATATTTGACCCTCTTCAGCTGGAATTTTGTATTGACTCAAGTATAAGTCTACCCAGCAAAGTTAATGGCTGCGCTTGGGGACCAGGAGGAATCAACAGCTGCACTTGGAGACCAGGAGGGGTTAATAACTGCACTGCATACAGTATTGCAGCCATTAACCTCTCCTGTTCCTTAAGTGCAGCCAATACCTCATCCAGGCCTCCAAGTGCAGCAATTATTTTCTCCCCTTTTTGCAGCCCAGTATTCCCTCCCCCCTTCCTTGTTAATTGTTGTGGCCAGGACTTTCAGACTTGTGTTTTCTTGGCATTTCCTTTATCAAGAAAGTGTCACCACTGGGTAAATGGAAATGTCACTAATAGTTACACAAACTACTCAGTGGGCTCAGTGTTGCTTGTGACTTGTGTATAAGTCGACCCCTAAACTTTCAATTAGTAAGTAGGGCATACATTTCTAGACTTATAGTCGAGTTTATACAGTGCATGCATAGAAGAGGGGCCTGCACGTGGAATGGGAAGGGCACTGCTGCACAATTAAGGTGACGCACAACATACTCAGCCTAGCGGCACAAAAAAGTATAAATCTGGCCATAGCTACTCTTTACAGGACAACTGAAATGAGAGATATAGGGAAGCTGCCATATTTATTTCCTTTTAAACAATACCAGTTGCCTGGCAGCCCTGCTGATCTATTTGGCTGCAGCAGTGTCTGAATAACACCAGAAATAAGCATGCAGCTAATCTTGTCACATCTGACAATAATGGCAGAAACACCTGATCAGCTGCATGCTTGTTCAGGGGCTATGCCCAAATGTATTAGAGGCAGAGGATCAGCAGAGTAGCCAGGCAACTGGTATTGCTTAAAAAGAAATAAATATGGCAGCCTCCATATCCCTCTCCCTTCAGTTGCAGTAATGACAACAGATCAGCAGGAGGTGTTAGGAGGAGATTGAGCTTGGTCAGCAATGATTCCTTTCAGATATTTGATTTTGCTTAACCTCCCTGGCGTTCTGGACAAGCTAGGCTCTCTCCCATATTCAGCCCCTAATGTCCCCGTAGGAAGTCCTGTGGGATTTTTAGAATGCAGCTGGACCAATAGCAATTTCATCTGTGCTCCTTTTTGGGAACCCCAAACAGAAGATGAAGAGAATATGCTTATTACATTTTTGTTTACTAATCCAGTGGAGTCATGTTCTCTGATTATGTCTGATCAGCCTCATGGTCAGTAGAACAACAACAAACTTTCCATATGCCTCCATGGCAGCATACATATGGGGTTAAGCCCCACCCCTACCAATTAACAGGACCTTAGCTATAAAAGAAAGTGACCCCTAGCGAGCAGCATTCTCATTTTTGTCCTCACCTCCGAACAGGTTCCTTAGTGTTTCATCGCTATTTATTTTTATTTTACTCTTACCTCGCCGACATTCCTGCGGCGTTCCAGCCAGGTTCAGCCTCTCCTGGTCGCAGCCCTGTTGTCATGACTAAATGTCAAATTATTCAGGGACCTTATATCTGGGGTGATGGTGGGAGCTTGATCTAAATGATCTTTTCCCCCCTTTATGGCTGCTCTGCATGACTTAAATACGATTGCAGAGCACAGTGTGATCCTTCTCACCTTTTTTTTTTCCCTTGCTGTCTGCAGTTGCACAGGTTAGTGGTGCATAGTTCAGCTTCTCCTGCTGGGTGTTTGGTGCTGCTGAGTGTTCAGTGTGATCCCTCTCACCTGTATCTCTTGCTCTGTCTGCTGACTGCTCAGGCTCCATTATGTGAGGCATAGTTCAGCCTCTCCTGCTGGGTATTCAGTGCTGCTGAGTGCTCAGTGTGATTCCACTCACCTGTCTCACAGTGAAAGACTCTGAAGCACATGACTTAGAGTGCATTCCAGCTTGGAACGCACAGCCATCAGACCAGGAAGTGTTTGCAGTAACTGCTCTCCAATCCCTGCTCTGGACACAGCAGAGATCTCCTCACAGCTGAGCTCTCCTCCCCTCCTCTCACAAGGCTGGATACACACAGGACTGTGCTGGCTGCAACACTACCTCCCTCTATGTCTGGCTTAAAGGTAAAGGCACTATTATTTGCTGTCCCTCTGATGTTATGCTTCTCAAGCTGCAGGAGGAGGTAAGTTATTCCAATTATCTTGGTAGCGCTATGTACTATATTTTATCATCTGCCATTCTCATTATAAACAGTTATATGAACAGTATTGTGTACTATGTGCAATATAAATGACATAGCATTCCTTGCATGAAAGTATTATCTGATTTCTTATTATCTGCTACTTTTCATGTACCTCTTATCTTACTTATTTCATCTCTTGCGGTCCGTTGGACTGCATTCTGGATCACACTGTGCCAGAAACAGATAATTCTAAGGTCAATAGGTAAGAGTCATACAGGTAAGTGACCCCGCTTTTCTACAAAAAAAAGAGAGCACACCTTCCATAAATGGGCTGTACTTTTTTATATACAAGCCCAGGAAGAAGAGAACAAAGTAGGGCAAGTTCCCACCACAGTTCTAGGACATTGGTTCTTTGTCATCATTTGAGATCCTGCTTTAAGATCTTTATATCATCACTCAGGATCCTGCTCAAGGAGCAGGTAAATAATCTGCCTGGGAACTGGAGGATCAGGTCCCAGTTAAAGGCACCATAGCCCCCCAGATTGCTGGGCTTGTGGCGACAGAACCATGCCAGGGAAATCAGTAAAGTAGATCTGTTTCCACCAGATGGGAAAAGAGCCAGAGTTCCACCAAATGCACACATCCAAGATGATAAAGCAGGCTGTCCAGGAATCAATGGACTCCTATGTAGGCTCTTTGGTCCCCAAGCGTCCTCCCAGCAAATCAATTAAGATACTGAATTATCCTCAATTATCTATGGTTTAGCATGAATCCAATGAGAGTGAGCATACAGATATCTGGTTTCTATTTCTCCTTTATCCAAACCATCTGTGAAGCCATTCACTAGGAAGAGGAAACCCTTCTCCAGGATAAGAAACGTCTGAAATAATTATCATTCTCCTTTTTTGTCTTGAAAGAGATAAAATAAAGATGAATGGGAAAAGGTAAGGAGAAAGTCCTTCCTGAAAAAGCAGACTTTCCGAACATCTTCAAGAAAATTCTCCAGTCCTAGCATTCGCTTCCATGGTGACATGTCAGTCATGTGTCTTGCATGCCATGTAAGGTTAAAAGTCTTGATTACTTTTTAAGATGTCCTAGACCATAAACTTGATATAGATTTAACGATGGTGTATACCACTACTGGAGGGGCATGTAAACCAGCCCTGGCTCTATCTTCAGTTGCCACGGAAGTGGGACAAGGATTCTGATTCTATCCTGCAGCTAAGAGAACTTTCATATTGTCTCTAAGTTTATTAGGGAAGCGGCTATAGATTTTGTCCAGTCCACCTAATATGCCAGGCTTTTTGCATGACAGTGAATTGGCCTGTTAAAAAAAAAAAAAAAATCTAGTCTGCTGATCCCAGCTTCCAACAAAATGTGTTTAAAATTTTGTTTGATGGAAGAAATCTTTTAGTAACAAGTTGGATCTGGCAACCAACAGTCACCAAGGCTGGTATTATACCAAAGGTGAGAAGACATTGCGGAAGGAAAGACCAGACCATAGGAATTGGCAAACTTCACATGCTAATCTCCATAAGCTCACAAAGCAGTCAGCGCAGAGTCCTATTGAAAATTCTGAAGTCCAGATAGTAGCTGAAAGACTTCAGCAGTTCTGTATTATCTGGACAAAAACAATAAAGGACGAGTGGGCCACAGGTACAGAGTGGTTCGGTTTTTCTTGGATGTGCAAGTTCACTCCACAACTCAGTCACTTTGTTTATACAGAGACCTGCTCTTTTACATTCATGACTCATTGCAGAAAACGGCTGTTATGTTGGTTCCAGAAGAGGAGCGCTTTCAGGAAGTCTACTCTCCTCTCTTCATTGTAAAGAAGTCAGGTGATCTGCGTTCAGTACTGGATCTGAAATTCCTAAATCTTCATCTTTCTAAAACATTCAAGATGGAGTTACAACAAATGAATGGACCAGCCATTCCCTTACAGAACTGAATATATTCAATAGACTTGGCAGATACATTCATTATTTCAAACTTCTTTCCACCATGCAGTTAGTAACATTATTCTCCAGTAACCATCCTCCTTCTCGACATTATCACAGCCATGACAACCTTTTTTGGTACTAGTGTGTCTGGTGGCTCAGTTGAGAAAGCAAAGTTAGGACTTTATCACTATTTATACAATCTTTTGTTGCTAGCCTCAGATCCCAAGGCTCTACTGTGTTAGCAACAGATTCTTCTTCAAACACTGTCTGTCTTTGGCTGGTTAACAAACAAGGAGGAAAGCCACCTCACTCCTTCTGAGGACCTAATCTTTCCGGGAGCAAGATTCCAATCTATATCCAATGCAGTAACCAGATGAGAAAATTGCTGGCAAAAGTTCGCGAGTGCTGATTATCATACTATATTCATTAATCGAGGTGTTGTATACACCTCCTGGGCACTTCGTCATCTACAATCCAGATGGTCAAATGGGTTCACTGGCACATCTGCCCATTCCAACTAGGGTTTCTCCATCAATGAAACCACCAGAGTTACTCTCAGACCATCTTCTCACTCCCACTATGAGACTGTCTGCGGTGGTGGCTAAACACAAGCTCAACAACTATTAACCAATCGTTCACCCATAAAGATGCAAGCATGGTTTGACATGTCTACAGGTCGTATTAGCCTAGGTAAAATAGTCAAAACAAAGCTGATCGATCACTGCAAATATACTCAAACACAGGGTGGCTTATATGGTGCTTCAGACCTTTAGCCATCACTGGGATGAGACGTCAGTCTTTGATATCAGGTAGCAGAGGGACACAAGGAGTCTGTTCCTCATGTTAGAGGTCAGCAATATTTATCTCCAATGCAAAGAGCAATCTCTGCAGCATCATGGCAGTCTATCTCATAGGGCCTCAGAACTCTGCGGCAGATTTTCTCAATCAAGGGGACTGAGGCAATAGCTTGTGGCCACTCAATAAAATATCCAGAGAGATCTGTGACCATTGGGTAGGTGGACCTGATGGCAACCTACATCAACTAAATGCCAGCTCGAGGAGATTCGCCCCCACATTCAAGGGCTCAGGGTGCTCTGGCAACACCTGGAATTTCTGAATGGTCTCTGTTTTTTTCCTCCAACTCCACTTATCTTCAAAATTCTGAGGAGACTCCTCCTAGAACAAGTTGTACTCCTGGAGGTGGGTATATTTTGGCCATGCCAGCCATGAGTCTGTCTAATTTGGAGCCTGAAGTTGGAACCTCCTATTCCTCTTTCAGTCAGACCAAACCCCCTGTCCCAGGACTCAATTTATCATCTGTCTCCTCAATCCCTTAATTTAATGGTTTAAGGATTGTGGGAGGAAGCTTAGAGACCTGGTAAACTCAGAATAATTGATAAAAACACTGCTAAAAGCAGGGAAAACTACCACAAACTGGAAAATGTTTTTTCACAATTGCTCTGGTAAATGATTTTGATCCAATGGCTCCACCAGCACAACATATTCTTAGCTTCCTCCAGATTGGCCTAGAAAAACAATTAGCTCGCACTCTCAAAGTGCAGGCTTCTGCTATCTCTGCTTTGACGGATCACTGCTGGGTCTCTCACCCTCTAATAGTGCAATTTATGAAGGCTGCCACCAAAAACAAGCATCCTAATTGCAACCTTTTTCAAAAGTGGGAACTGCGCAGGTTCTCAGTTACCTAGCAAGACCTCTTTTTGACCCAGTGGAAGACTGCAGGAAATGAGACTTAACTTTTAGAACTATGCCTCTAGTCGCTATCTCTTCGGACAGAAGAGTTTCCGAGCTCCAGGATCTAGGGGCTCATTCTTGACATTCTACTCAGTAGTTTTGAGACCACTACAGCACTTCACTTCCGGGCTTCCCTTTAATCAGGATCGGACAGTGCCATCTTTTATGGATACAAATTCCTCTGATCTGCATGTTCTAGATGTTGCAAGAACACTTAGAGCCTATGTGAATGTAACAAGGGAGCTTCAGGAAATCAGAATAGCTCTTCATAATTCCATCAGGTCTGAGAAAGAGCCAGCTAACATCAAACTCAAAAGATCTCTTCATGGCTCAAATGAATCAACAAAGCCTTTTATTAAGGCTAGCCTATGATCAGGGTTTTTTGACCTTGTCCCTCTGGGTGGCATCACAGTGCACTCTTCTCAGCTGTTTCCCTGTGCCACCTATCCGGGCAAAGATTACCCAGGCTGCAATGGTCCTCTGTCCATACTTTCATTGCCCATTTCAGAGTCAATCCAGCAGCCTCCGCTTCAGTTTAATTTAGAAAGTTATTTCTGAATCTGTTAAAGCCTTAATTGAAATTATTTTTGGTCAGCAAGTCTTGTCCCACCCTTACTTTTTTTCTGCTAGTTAAATCCCATATGTATGCTGCCATGGAGGCATATGGAAAACGGAAAATTGTATACTCACCTAACGGTAATTTTCCTTTCCATGTGCATCCATGGCAGCATAGGGATTTCCCTCCCTTTCCTTTGTTGACTTTTTGCTGTTCTCCGGTTCGGCTAGTCAATGAGAATGCTGCTCGCTAGGGGTCACTTTCTTTTATAGCTAAGGTCCTGTTAATTGGTAGGGGTGGGGCTTAACCCAATATGTATGCTGCCATGGATGCACATGGAAAGGAAAATTACCGTTAGGTGAGTATACAATTTTCCGTTTTATTGAGACATAACATTAACATACAGCTAGAATGCAGTAGCTAGAATGCAGCACTGTTACTGTAGGTGGAGCAGATATATGAATCGCAATATCATTACAATTAAAGTACCCCTTGAACTGGGCAGTAAACAATATACTTTTTACACTATTTGATGTCTGGTGCTGTGACATACCTCACAGCAATGTCCCCCACTTCAGCCGATTCCCCCCTCCCCCCTGTTCTGCTCAGACGAAATCTTCAACTAGAGCAGTACATCATTAAGATCAGAAGGATAGTGTACTAATATACACTATCGCTATGATCTTAATTATCACAAGCCTGCACACAGCGCAGTTTCCCCTGCGTACTGTGTGCAGTCTGAGATCGGAACTGTAAGCTACGATGTGCAGGGGGCGGAGCTAAGGATGGGCAAAGGGGAGGAAATACTGACACTTCCTCCCCGCCCAGCATCGACAACTCTGTAGAGCGGGGAATGTAGAGGGAGCTGGAGGGAGAGGAGGATTGTACGGTGATATGTTACAGCAAAATAAATAAGAAAAGTATATTGTTCAAAACCCTGCTCAGGGGTACTTTAAATGACTGCTGCTGGGGTTTCTGTTTGCCAGCAGCACTGGTCAATTGTAAAGGGAAGGGCTGAACACCAACTCACATTTCCCCAATGGGGAAGGGCAGGCTGGAAGTACACAACCCTTATTCCCTCAGTTCCAGCACACTCTTATGTGTGTGTGTGTGTGGGGGGGGGGGGGGGGGGGGGATTGGGGGATCGGGGGGACAAAGAGGTTGGTGCCACTGGAGTTTCTGACCCATTTCACTGTGACCATATGATATTTTCTTTTTTTTCTTTTGCTTGATCTTTCTCCTTTCTTTCTTTCTTTCTTTTTTATTCTGTTCAAGGACATTTCTTCATTACCATATTTATATTTCCACAGAAAAGTATTTTTATAATCAATTCTGCTCTCCAATGACAGATGTCTAATGAAGAATATGAATCGCTGAAAGTTAACAATAAACCTCTATCTACAGTCATAAAATGTAATACCACTAGCAATGTTGTTTATTCTGATTAAATATGTACTCTATATCCTCTCCATGACCAACACCAGACTGAGGGTAGGAACACACAAGGCAGAATCGCACATGCGGTTTCCATAGCACATAGTGGAAAACGCATATGTGATTCTGCCTTTTGTGGTCCTACCCTTTCTCCTCACCTGTGAGCTTAAACTGTGTACTGTACATAGTTGCCATGTTCTACATACTTAACCCTTTGAGGACCGGCCGCCTAACCCCAGTGTTGCCAACCATCCGTGAATTTACGGATTGTCAGTAAAAAATGTATCAATTTTCCCTGCCCGTGAAATCCGTAGCTGTGTTGCTGCTGTCCATAAAAATACACAGGCGGGGGGCGGGGCTTCCAGCCGCGTGGGGCGGGGCTTCCAGCCGGGGAGTCCTTGCCTCACAGCAGAGACAGAGCTGACAGAGATTACAGTCAGTCTCCTCTCTCTGTACAGCCAGCCAATTGCAGCCCAGATTCCAGCCTTGGTCCCTCCCAGCCTCCTCTATCCTTTCTGCCAGTCAGGCTCCGGTCCGCCTCCGCCTCTCTCTCACTAGCAAATAGAGATGGGAAGTTCGGATCTTTTCAATGATCCGGATGATTCGAATCGGATCATTGAAAAGATCCGGATCTTCGATCCGAATCTCGTATCATTTTACTACCGAAGCATTCGGGGTGAAATGACTAGCAGGACAGGTCTTTGGCTGCTGTGGACAGGAGAAGGGGAGGGGGGTGGACACACAGAGAAGGGGAGAAGATGGACAGAGGGCAGGGAGTGGACAGAGGAGGGACGAGCAGAGAGCAGAAATGTTTGCACACAATACCCACATGCTGCAATCATATGCTTTACATGTATTTCACCCATATGCTCATCTGTGTACTTTGACTGCAAATGTTGCACAGTGAAGGAAAGCATTCCCAGAAGATAAGTGCAGCTGTTTAGAGCGAGTGCAGGAGGAAGGATCATATGCGCTGCCTGCAATCACAGTGCCTACAAAGTTACTGAGCTGTGCTGAGCCAAATGTTTCCAATGTGATCACTGTGCACAACTACGGAACAGCCAGCCAGCCTATAATGAGCAGCACATTGCAGTCAGTATGTGTGCTCTACACATATCTGGCAGTGGCACCCATGTCCCCTCTACCTGTCCCTGCAAGGCTGCCTCCCATCCAACAGAGCGATCCATCTCAGCTCTGCTTCCAGGACCCCGCTGCCCCCGGAGAGGGGGCGTGTCGCTTCTGGGCCCCGCCCCTTTTCCGATCCGAATCACTCATTTTGATGATTCGGATGATCGACTCATAAAATAGATTCGGATCAAAGATCCGAATCGTTCATGATCCGGACAACACTACTAGCAAAAAGCAAAGGAGGAACGTGAGACAGGGAGACAGGTCAGAGCTCTTGTTTGCAGTGCAGCCAGCCATCCAGCATCAGGAGTGCGAGCCAGAGCAGCGTCCCACAGTCCCAGCACACAGAGAGAGGTTTGTGCTGAATGATTCTCCTCATTCCTCTGCCTTTGTCTGTAGTTGCTGGCTGCCTTGTCCCACCTGCTGAAAATAGTTCTCTCTCCCTGGGACAGGCAGGAACTGTCTCTCCATGTGAGTCTCTCCCCCCTGGGGACAGGCAAGAACTGTCTCTCCCCCCTGGATTGCTTTTGCTGCATTCACTGTCCTAATTAGCCCTCTGGTCTACAGGGAGACTGCACACAGGAATTATGGGGGGGGGGGGGGGGTGCCTTTTTATGGGCATAGATGCTCCAGCCATAGTTAGGGTTGCCAGGTCGGCTGATGGAGAAAACCGGACAGGGGGTGGAGTTGGGGCGGAGTCAGAAGCGCACTTTTATGTAGAGTGGGGCTAAGCAATGGGCTTTTTAAAAAATGTTTTTTACAGTATTTATATCGCACTGACATCTTCTGCAGCACATTACAGAGTACATAGCCATGTCTCTAACTGTCCTCACCAGTACATGCACATAAGAGACCACTTTTCACCAGTAAATGCACATAATAAGAGACCGCTTTTCACCAGTAAATGCACATAATAAGAGACAGAGCAGAAAACTATTACAAAACTGGAAAACTATGCAAATAATGCAATGCATTTATGGCGTTTTTGCACAGTGAAGTGGTCGATTTCTTGCGGGAAGTTTTAAAATTTATTTTTTTTTCCACCAAAATTTTTTATTGAGAACAATAAAGTGGACATACATAGCATAAAGTTAAAATATAAATCTGCGCATACATGTATGTACACATTTTGAGCAAATATAACAAATATAACAGTATAACAGTATAATTGCGTTGTACAATAGTATGAATTCAAGTGTAAAGTATAGTAAGCAGCGGGCTCAGGCGAGATTGAATGAGATTGAAAGTCACGCCTGGACTATACGGAGGGGAGATAGAGCGGAGCCAATGCACACAAAGAGCGAAATACAACCAGAGAATTATGGGTCACTCACTCACCATATCTCCAGACTCCTGACCTTACCTTGCTTCCTTCGCAGATGCAGAATCGCATTGCAAATGACGTGAGTGACGCACGTCATGCGTGCGTTGGCAACGCAGCGTTGGCGTTTGCCGTAGCAACGTCAGGAAGCGCGGGCTCGGGGGCGGTACTTAAGCTGGAGTAACTTAGGCCGCGTAAGCTGGCTGGCTGTGCCTTTGACTGACAGCCAGGCAGCGAATCAGCGGTCGCGCAGCGCTGGCGGACGGGTGGCGGCAAGTGGCAAAAGGCATAAAACCGGACATCTTAATTGTCCGGTTTAACATGCCTTTTTGGACAGGACACAGCGGCCAAAAACCGGACTGTCCGGTCTAAAACCGGACACCTGGCAACCCTAGCCATAGTCTGGGTCAGCTTGTTAAGTCAGCTCCCCTCCTGCAGCTTTTTTTCCCCTCTCCTTAAAGCAGGGGTCTCAACTCAATTTACCCGGGGGCCGCAGGAGGCAGTGTCAGGATGAACCTGGGCCGCATAAGGGAGTTCACGTGTCCCCCGCCGCAAAACGAGGGCTACAGAGCCCCCAAATCGCCCCGGGGGGCAATCCGCCGGCATTTCCTGGAAGGGGCAGAGCTTTCAGCTTCAGCTCTGCCCTCCTGACGTCAATCTTGGCGGATCGCCGCCTCTGCCCGCCCCTCTCACTCTTCCTTCACAGAGAGGGGCGGGGGAGAGGCGGCGATCCATTCGGCGATTGACGTCAGGAGGGGCAGAGCTACAGCTGGAAGCTCTGCCCCTCAGCGCAGTCGTGGATGTTTGCGCGGGGGATTTGGGGTCTGCAGCCCTTGTTTAGCGGCGGTGATGCGGCGCACTGAAGCGAACTATAAGGTAAAATGGGCAAATATAGTTCGCTTCCGTGGTCTCTTTTGCTTTTGCCGGCAGGCAGGGCCGGTTTAAGCAACAATGGGGCCCCAGAGCAAAGTAAACCTGCCCCTCCCCCCCCCCCCCCCCCCCCCCCCCCCCCCCCCCCCCCCCCCCCCCAACAGATACCCTGGAACAAAAATCGGCATTAAGGGACCTTTTTTGCAGCTGGTAAAGTCAGGGTGTGAAGCCCCAATCGGTCGGAGCTCCACATTCTAGCTACCCCAGCCTGCATGGGGGGACAAGGGGTTAAAAAGTTTCAGGAGGGCGGACCCCACATAATAAAAAAAAAAAAAAATTCCCACACTCTAAACATAAAATAAAAAAATTGGGAAAATAGGAAAAAATGCCAGGAATCTTCATACAGCCATATTGCGGCTGTATAGCGATCCCTGGCCAAAGCGCTGCGGCTGCGCATGGACCCCCTGGAAACCCTGTCAGGAAATGTATTGCTCTTTCTTTTGATACATGTAAAATTACACTACCATTAGGCTTGCTACTAAAAGTGACATTTACCGCATTTAAAAGTATACTATTTTCCTTCAAAACTTTAAAATCGATTTTCTCAAAAACTGTAAGGTCTTTTGAAAAATAGTTTTTTTCCTCTTATTCCTAATGATCTCCTTAACATATCCTGCAAATTTAGGGTTTCTAGCATTTAAGGTGGATTTGCTATTAACCATTAAAGTCAGAGGGTTTTTAAATGTGTATTTTTTCCTTTGCAACTTTAAAATCGATTTTCTCAAAACTATAAGGCCGATTTGAAAAAATTTTTTTTGTTCTTGTAGCCACTGGGGGCCCCTACAAGCTCTGGGGGCCTGGGGCCACAAAATATTGTATCGAGGGCCGCAAATGGCCCGCGGGCCGCGAGTTTGAGACCCCTGCCTTAAAGCAGGGCTGCCCAATAGGTCGATCGTGATCTACCGGTAGATCGCGACCGCCTTCTCGGTAGATCGCGGCCTTTCGGCCGCGTCTCGTTAAATTTTGCGGCCAGCAGCTCATTATGTTTAGCTGCCGGCCACTGGCCAATAAGGATGCAGGAGGAGAGGCTGCGAGTTAGAGAGGGAGGAGAGAGGCGGCGCGGGCCGCTACGTCATGGCTGGGGGCAGCGGGCAGCCTGCAACGTGCTTGCTTGTAACGTGCCCGGTGCCGCCCCCAACCATGATGTAGCGGGCCGCGCCACCCTCTCTCCTCCTCCCTCTCTCCTCGCCGTGTCTTCTCCCCTGCATCCTTCTTGGCCAGCGGCCTGCCTGCCGGAGGTTCCAGGAGTCCAGAGGACCTGGCTAACATACGCTGCAGGTACATATACCTGGCTAACCTTACACTGCGGGCCCCTATACCTGGCTAACCTACACTGCGGGCCCCTATACCTGGCTAACCTACACTGAGGGCCCCTATATCTGGCTAACCTACGCTGCAGGTACATATACCTGGCTAACCTACACTGAGGGCCCCTATACCTGGCTAACCTACACTGAGGGCCCCTATACCTGGCTAACCTACGCTGCAGGTACATATACCTGGCTAACCTACACTGAGGGCCCCTATACCTGGCTAACCTACACTGAGGGCCCATATACCTGTCTAACCTACACTGAGGGCATGTAACCTATGCTGCAGGCACATATACCCTGGCTAACCTACACTGAGAGCATGTAACCTATGCTGCAGGCACATATACCTGGCTAACCTACGCGGGGCGAGCAAGGGGGGGGGGGGGGGGGGGCGTGCTTAGCATTTGGGACGTTGGTAGATCTCCTGGCCTCAGCAAATTTTAAAGTAGCTTGCGAGCCAGAAAGGGTGGGCACCCCTGCCTTAAAGGATACTAGAGGTAAAAACATTTTGGGGGAGCAGGCATATACTGTTACCTGTGCTGATGCCTACTGCTCACAGCCCCCCTCCCCCTTTCGTTCTCCTCTCAGCCACAGGAGCGCAACTAGGGTGCATGCAGCTCGGGGCCGCACATGCGCAGTGGGGTCGCCACCGCTGACTGGAGGGTATCAGGAGGACGTTGTGGGCATAGAAGTCCAGGGGGCTGGAAGAAGCCCCAGGTAAAATCTTTTTTTTTTTATTTGACTTAAGATTCCCTTTAAGTTTCCTTTCACTGGTGCCTGCTGAGATGGCGCACAAGCAAGCATATATACTTACCTGGGGTTTCCTTCTGTAAGCCTCTCTGTGTTCTCCCGAGCCGTTCTGTCAATAACCACTGTCAGCACCAGTAGTCGGGTACTACAGCACATGCGTGGCTCTGGCCATGCGTCTCCTTGGTCACATTCCTGTGGCGAGCAGCGTACTGCACCTGCAAAGTTAGTTAAAGCTTGTAACTACTAAGGCACAGAATGCTCCTGACTACGAACGCAACCAAGGAGGTGCACGGCCTGGGCTGCGCATGTGCAGTAGTCCTTTACCAAAGCTGACTGCTGGAGAATAGACCAGACCAGATGGACACCAGGGAAGCATATGAATTACAGGGGCCAGGAAGAAGCCACAGGTTCAGATAGTGTAAAGAAATGTAATCTGCATTAAAGTACCACTGAATTGGCACCAAAAAAAGGTGATGTTTTTACTTACCTGGGGCTTCTTCCAGCACACTGTAGTCTTTCAGGTCCCTCATTGTCCCCTGGGTCGCTTACTTGTTGCCTCCTCTAAAAGCGCTGCGACTAGAGCTCTAGTTGCAGCTACTGTACATGCCCAGTCTTGGCATTTGTGGGCCTCCTTGATTGTGCTCCCATCACCAGGAGTGTTCTGCGTGTGGACACGGCACAGTACAATTCTTTTGGGAACTACGCGAGTGCACAATGCTCCTGGCGAGTGTTTTTTGTGGGCATTATTTTTTGTAGGAAAGGGGGGGCTACAGCAAACTTTTTGCTGAACAGCCCCACTTACACCACTGCTAAGTTCATGTATGTATGGCTCCACCCATGACCATGCCCATGTTCTATTACATGGCCACGCCCAGCCTTTACTCACCTCCCAGGCTCCAGCGATGAGTCGCAGTAGACCCATCTGCTCCGGCCGGCATCCCCACTTATACTCATTCTCAGTTCTGGGTCGCGGCTTGATGACGTCATCAACCTGGGACCCGGCACTGACGTCAGAGCGAGCAGGGATGCTGGCCAGAGCGGAGGGAAGCGTTGTGGGAATGTCAGGGAGGTGAGTGGATCCTCTTCTTCCCCCTTACAGCCGCAGCTGTCACAGTGATCACTATGATCCGCCGGTGATCATAGTGATCACGTGATCAGAAGCCATATGCGGTGGCTTCTGATCACTGAGGGGAGATGTCAGCAGTCATATGACAGCTTAATCTCCTCTCTCGGTGTGCGCACGATCGCGTCAGGAGCAGAAACGGGGGGTGGCGTAGAACCTACGCTGCATCAGGCTAGAACAGCCACAAGTACGGCGTAGGATCTCATAGGCGGTCTCCAAAAGATTAAGTAAAATCAATCTACTAATGCACATTTTCATTTAATCTTGCTGAACAGGGCAACAGGATGTATTGTCATGGGGGTGGGCATCTTGTTCTCTGCAAATTCTACAAAGATCTTTATCTGCATCTGATACTCTTTTTCTTATTCTAAAATGTGCCTATTAACAGTACAATGTTTAGCAAACTATCATATTTTATTTGAATTGAAAGAAAGGATTGTATTTAATGTATGTACACCACTAAAGAATCCATCTTGTGATCGTATCTCCACCAGTTGCGATCTTATCCATAAAAAAAAAAAAGCACACTAAGCAGAACGACAGTTTAGACCACCTCCGGCTCCCCAAAAAGTTTGAATGGCAATACCTATACTGTATGTAGTTTATTTTTTTGCTTGCTAGTGGTGTAAAATGCATTTTATTTACAAGTTGATAAAATATCACATAGGAGAAAACCTAGGTGAAAAAGTGAATTGCATACGGGCCCATGTGTGGAAAATGGACACTAGGGGTGAGAAAATCATACTTTATTATGTGTGATTAATTATATCTTTGCAACTTAGGTCTGAAGCAAACTGTCATTTATAATGTAGGTACTTTTACAGGTAACCTGATAAAGTGATCATTCTGGATCGATTGTGCCCATCCGAGTCTCATGCAATACGATCTGACTGAAAATCTGATTGTTTGCTAAAAAGTATACGACTAATTAAAAATGATAGCGTTAATTCCTGCCTCTCTGAGATGGCACTGTTTACCAAGGAAGGAGGTGGGCAGTTACTATACAATATATAGCCCAGTGGTTCTTAAGATTATTTAAAAAATATTATTTAGGAAATTGTCATCTATACTTTCCCTGTAAACTGTGTGACTGGTTGCACACTTTTTTTATTCACTTACATTATTTCCGTCGACATCCGATTTGTATATGGTGTCCAGAAAAATGATACAGATCAGAACTTTGCATTCCGCTCTCAGTCCATTTTCTTGAATGGATCCCTTGAGAAAACCAAGGCCCATATGCAATTATTTTTTTCTCCTGAGTTATCTCCTAGGAGATCATTTTCATATTGTCTTTAAAATAACTTTTACGCATTTTACAATTGAAAAAATACTCAAAAGTTGTTGAAAAAGCACTATCAAGATAATTTTGAGTATTTCCTTGCTTGTTGGTGGTGTAAAAAGCATTTTATGACAAGGTGTGAAAAAATCACTTTGGAGAAAACTCAGGAGAAAAAGTGAATTGCATATGGGCCCAAGGGTAAACAGATCTTATACTTAACACAGGATCCTTTGACAGATGGGGGGTATCTACATCTATAATTAATGCCTTTATGCAGTGGCATACGAACAGGCTGGCGGCAGTAGCGTTCCGCTCCAGGTGTCACCATGGCAGGGGGGGGGGGGGGTGACACTGGAGACCTCCTGCAGCCGCTCGAATGCAGAGTATTGCGAGTAGAAGGAAGCCGCTATATGCCATTAACTCACCTGCTACACCGCCGGAGTCCAGCGATGTCTGACCTCCTCTCAGAGCTCAGGTCTCCCCCCAGTGCTGGAATGTTTTTCTGCATGCGTGTAATCACGTGATGCAGGAAGCTAGGCCGTATGGTGGGAGAGAGCTGAATGGTGACAGGAGGACACATTGTGGAACAAGTGAGTTAGTGGCATGCTGCATCTTTCTTCTGCTCGCAATACTCTGCAGTAGTTAGTGTTAGGTCAAGGTGGGCTGCAGGCAGAGAAGGCATAGGTGGGGGTACTTCAATCATCAATGTGGAGTCTGCATTGATGATTGCGGTTCCCCCACACCACCTATGCCTTAGAATCTGCTCAACTATACCTAACATTAAAGAGAAACTCCAACCAAGAATTGAACTTTATCCCAATCAGTAGCTGATACCCCCTTTTACATGAGAAATTGAATGATTTTCACAAACAGACCATCAGGGGGCGCTGTGTGACTAATTTTGTGCTGAAACCCCTCCCACAAGAGGCTCTGAATACCGCGGTACTCTGGGCAAACTGCCACAATGTAACAATGTTCACAGACAGGAAATGGCTGTTTAAAGCTGTCTGTAACAGCCAGAGCAGCTAGAAACAGCTACATAACTTGCCCACAGTAAAAATGTCACCATGTAATAAATGTCAGAATGTGAATCTGGGAGAGGAAAGCTTTTACAATGAGCAAACACTGACTAAATCATTTATACATAATTATTGTAAAAATGAAGCACTTTTTTTTATTAAATTATTTTCACTGGAGTTCCTTTTTAACTGGGGCCTCCACATACACTAGCCTAACCTAACCCCATACCTGCACCTAACACCTTCGCCCATACCTACACCCAGCACTGACCCACACCGCCTATGCCAAACACTAACCCCCACGACCTATGCCTAATGCTAACCCCCACCACATACACCTAACACTAAGCTCCCATATACCTACGCCTAACACTATCCTACCCCCCTACCAATACCTAATCTCCCCTATACCTACACCTAACACTACCTTCCCTCACCTCTGCCTAACAATAACACCCTTTGCCCCCCCCCCCTCCCACACACACTTAGCATGCCACACTGACGTGTGTGTGTGTGTATGTGTGTAATTTAATACCCAGCACCGGGTGTCAAATGGCTTAGGTACGCCACTGGCTTTAGTTGCTATTGAGACTGAGAATTTGAGCCACAATTGAAGTTTTATCATCCATAAATACAGTAAATAAATGTAATATTATTGTTAGAATTTTAGACCGTCTTGTTTTATATAAGATTTATTAAAGATATGTAGACTATGATGCAAACTTGAGCCCGAAGCCACAGGAGCATTGCAGTGAAGTGCATCTAATAGCGTAGCCAGCCTTTGACCTGTGCGACCAGAGCAGTCGCTCAGGGCGCCGGCTTCCAAGGGGGCGCCTAATAGCTGGTTACCTATGCTGAGGGCACCTACACCTGATTTCCTATACTGGGGGCAACTATGGCTGGCTACCTTTACTGAGGGCACCTATACATGGGTACCTATACTGGAGGCATCTATGCCTGGCTACCGATGGAGACCTTCAACTGACTTCCTATACTGGGGGCACCTATGCTTGGCAACCTACAGTATATTGAGGGCACCTACACATGAGATTGGGGGGCATTTTTGTGGGGGGGGGGCGCACTGCGGCTATATCGCGTGGTGCAAATTGTCGGTGCTGTGCTATCATTCTAAATGGGGGGGGGGGGGCGGCTAACTGTCCCACTGATTGTTTTTATTAATATTCCTGATAGGTTCTAGCCTTTATTTTTAAGTGTATTCAGGATAATGCACTCTTTCCATCCATTCATGGTTATTAATAGTATTTTTCCTATTATACATATGTGACGTGTCACAGAATTCTGAGCATTTGGCGTGATGTGTCACAACGTCAAAAAGGTTGGGAACCACTGTCCGACTCCTAGGAGATATCTCAGGAGAAGAGGTGAATTGCATATGGGTCTGTGTGTGTGTGAGTGCATGTGTGTTTGCGCGCATGCGTGAAGAGGATGGAGGGGGGCACAAAAATCAGGTTTCGCTCAGGGTGCTGTGAAACCTAAGGCCGGCCCTGTCTAATAGGCTGGGCAATAAATTGAGCTGAGGTCCGAAATAAAAAAATAAATAAAAAAAAATAGACTGTGAGATGTTAAAAAATCCACAAAGAGGCCAAAAAGTCCTGATTGTGAATAAGGATTCCTGTAACAAGTAACAAACACTCACACACAAAAATGCTTATATTGCAGATACCTCATATAGGCAAGGGCAGGTGCTAAGGGGTGTTGCCAACGTAAACACACACCAACATTAACCTCTTGGACTCCAAAATACATGCACACAGCAACCTGTAACTTAAGCAGCAATAGAAAATCACCATTTTCTTTTTAATGGAGGTTTTTAGTTAACGAAAAACTGTAGCATTTTGTATTATACCAGCCCACCAACGACAAGGTTTTCTCATTAAAAACGGTCCCAATGGTAACCTACACCTGACACGCATCTAAACCTGCCCTTGTCTACTTGAAGTTTCTGCAAGAATGAGTCCATTCTATTCGTGAGTATTTGTCTTAAAGCCACTATTGCCTGACCCTTGGTAAAACTGGTGCATGTATATGCTCCTTTTTGATTAAGGGAACCTGAAGTGAGAGGTATATGGAAGCTGTCATATTTATTTCTTTTTAACCACTTTACCCCCGCCCATACCAATTTCTCCGTCCCTTTTTCCATCCTTTAACCCCCAGGGACAGAGAAATCCGTACTTTCCGCGCTCCCGCCGCTGCCTGCGCTCCCGCTCGCTGTAGCGCGCACTCCCGCTCGTAAACACGCCGCTCGCACGGAGATCAATGAACGGAAAAATCCATTCCCGTTCGTTGATCTAAGCCCCGCAATGATCCGCTGCTTTTCCACTAAGCAGCACGATCATTGTAAAAGAAAAAGCAACTTACCCAGCCTGCTAGTACTTCCTCCAAGCGTCCGGAAGGTCGCATTAAACAAAAAGTTACTGTTGCCATCTTGTGGCCAAATAGTAAAACTACACCCTAAATCATTTTTCACATACAAATTCATTACTTATGCACAAAAAATTAACTCATTACCTCACACGCTCCCCATTTTTTTTTTTTGTAATTAAAAAAAAATTAAAAAATGTACAATTAAAAAAATACATAAATAGTTACCTTAGGGACTGAACTTTTTAAATTTTTATGTCAGGAGGGTACAACACTGTTACTTTATAAACTATGGGCTTGTAATTAGGGATGGACGCAAAACTAATAAAAATGCACCTTTTTTTCCAAATAAAATATTGACGCCAAACATGGTGATAGGGACATAATTTAAACGGTTTTATAACCGGGACAAATGGGCAAATACATTTCATGGGTTTTAATTACAGTAGCATGCATTATTTAAAAACTATAATGGCCGAAAACTGAAAAATAATAAAAAAATTTCCCACATTTTTCCTATTTTCCCATTAAAACATATTTAGAATAAAATAATTCTTGGCATAATGTCCCACCTAAAGAAAGCCTAATTGGTGGCGGAAAAAACAAGATATAGTTAATTTCATTGTGATAAGTAATGATAAAGTTATAGACGAATGAATGGAAGGAGCGCTGAAAGGTGAAAATTGCTCTGGTGCTCAAGGGGTAAAACCCCTCAGTGGTGAGGTGGTTAAAATACTAACTGATGGCCCGGTGTTGCCCGGGTGTGTGTTTGGCTGGTGTTGGCTGCACCCACTTTTTCTAACCCTAACACACAATTACTCAATGACCAAGTTTGTGAGCTTTGCGGTCTTTGGCATCAATCATTTGCATTGAAATGAAACAAATCTGATTGTCTGTTTGTGACTCCACCCCCTTTTCTAAATTTGAACCCCAGTCACCCAATGACCGACTGTACCAGGTTTTAGGCTTGTGCCACTAACAGTGCAAGAATGGCAGCAATGAAATCTTCACTTTGAAAATCAATAGGTGAATTTTGATGGGCTTATGTAAGCTCCACCCACTCTTCTGAGTATTCATCCCAGTCAACCAGTGACCAACTGTGCAAAGTTTGAGAACCCTGCCATTAACAGTGTAAGAATGGATGCAGTTTACATTTTCCCAGTGAAATGTGAATTTGTCTCCGCCCACTTTTTGGTTATGGGGATAAAAAGTATCCTATATGTTATTTCAGGTAATGTACTATGTGTGTGCCAAATATTATTCAAATCTGTTCAGCCATTGTTGCGTGATTGAGTAACAAACATCCAAACACTCACATTTATAATATTAGTAAGATAAGATACCAGTTGCTTGGCTGTTCCTAACCCCTAGGCCCCTTTTACACGTAATCAGTTGGTATGCACTAGTATGCGTTAGTACACGTTAGTACGCATTTTTTCCATAGCAGTGCATTGGGAAGAAGATTTCAGTTAAAACGTCTTAAGTGTGAAAGGTGCCATAGGAAAACATGGGCATTACTTTGAAAAAACGTTTTATTTCAGTTATAACTGAGAGCAACTGATTAAGTGTAAAAGGGGCCTTACAGTGAGAAAAAAAAAGAAAGGATGAAAGTCTAGTTGTAAGTTGGATTGGGACTGTACATACATGTTTATCTCATCATGTGACATGTCACTTCATGCACCATTTACTTTCTTGTAACACCGTTTCTGAAATAAGTACAGCAAGTACAAAACCATCAATATAACGTATTTATTAATTATCATCTGCTCAAAAACAACCTCACTTTTAACTTTTTTTTTCCTTTACAGGATTCACAAACAATAATATACAGTCTAGTACACGGCTTTTACAGAAATAGTCTTCAACAAAGGATTAGAATCCCCCAAAGTCAACCAAAGACAGGAGCAGCTGTATAAGATAAGTCATATATAAGCATAGAATAAACACACAATAAAATAGGATAGCATTTCTAACTTGGTTTTTGTTAAAACATAGAATTATGTGGTACCATACAGAAAAAAAAGTGTGTTGAGTTTTTCTCAAAGTACTCCTACCCATCCATAGTTGTCAACAGTTTAAGAAATAGTTTCCAGAGACATCTTGCTACTGAAGTAAACCTGTCACTTCCTCGTTCCTAATAAACTGATCAACGATTAGCAACACAAAATATTCTTGTTTAGCACAGTTGTCATTTCCAAAACATTCTGCCTAAATAAAGGAACTTCCTAATAGGCAATATTGCGCAACTGAACCTGGGCTCTTATCTTTCATACAGGTGTGCAGAGCTTTTGTCCACTCCGCTGCAGACAGTAATTGCTGACAACAAACTCCCTGCATATACTGTAGGCAAGAACTGTTTTAAATAGGAATTTGCAGTTATGCCCAAAAACGCTCTTATTCTTAAAGCAGCAGGGACAGTCATGGTATCCCAGGAAAAAGACAACAACACATATATAAATAGAGAAATACTTGTTCTATTTACATAACATATGTATTGTACTGTCCACGTCTTGATTTCATATTTTCATGTGAATTTTATAAAGTAAATAAAGAGAAAACTGTTTCAGGCATTTTCCATCTTTACTGCCTCTGACTGAAGCCAATCCTGGTGTCATTTCCTCCCTTACTTTTTCTCTTTTTTTTCCTCCTGGAAACTGCACCATCATATCTAGCTTGTTTGGTAAAACACACGTGAGCACAGCATAGATTGTATTTCAGCAGCTTCTGCAGAGGGGCGAGGTTTAGTTCCCTTCTCAGCCTTATTTCACACTGAACTGCCCCCCAGCCAATTAGAGAGGAGCAGAAAGGGGAAATAATAAGCTTCCCTCTCCTTGGCAATATACCAAAAGAGCCAAGCTGACTGAGGTAAGATTTATTACAGCAAAAACATTTATGATTATATTGGAATGCTTGCAATGCCGGGATAGGTTGTAGACTGCATAATAAACACAGAGCAGCGGGTAAATGGAATTAGATTTTATGGCTGACAACCCCACTTTAAGGATCAAAAAAGTTTTTTTAGCATAACTGCAAATCTTTGTTTTCTAGGAGAAATGTACATTTATATGTATTTTAAATTTTACAAGTGTACATGATAGATGTCTTTATTTTGAGTTTAGTTTACTGTGCACACAAAAAAAGGAACAGGTGTAGTGAAAAGTCACTCTGCACATTACTGTTATATCCGTCCATGGAGTGTTTTCACCCAATTGTGACATTTATTACATTGTAGCATTCTTTCTTCCTTGTTTGGATGTTGCCGTCAGTAAATAATGACTCGCACCACAAAACACTACGTGAAGAATAAGGAAATTGGAGGTCACGTGATCACAGGAAATCTCACACACTTATGTAAGTACAATACTTTTTAACTTCATAGAACTTCCAGTGTCTGTGTAATTTTCCTGTTGCGTTAAGTGGACAGCTTAAAGGACCTCTGTCGCGAAAATCTCAACATTTAAAATACATGTAAACATATACAAATAAGTATGTTTCTTCCAGACTAAAATGAGCCATAAATTACTTTTCTCCTATGTTGTTGTCACTTACAGTAAGTAGTAGAAATCTGACATTACCAACAGATTTTGGACTAGGCCATCTTCTCATGGGGGGGGGGGGGGGGGTTAGGGCGTGGTGTTTCTCAGGGTTTTCTTTATTTTTAAAAGCACTTAGTGAAAGGCAGTTGCTCCGTCCAACTGCCAAAAAAGTGTACGGTGAGCAGGGCTGCTGTCCAGCATCTTTGTATAAATGTTTTTCAGGGAATGTCTTTATAAAGAATAAAGGCCATGCTAAGAATCCCCTATGGAGATCTGGACTAGCCCAAAACCGGTCGGTAATGTCAGATTTCTAATACTTACTGTAAGTGACAGCAACATAGGAGAAAAGTCATTTGTGGCTCATTTTACTCTGGAAGAAATATACATCTTATTTGTATGTGTTTTAAATTTTAAGATTTTCACGACAGTTGCTCTTTAATGTATGGATCTTCCAGGGAGTTTGGTGATTTGAGAGCTTAAACATGATCTTTGCTGTGTTGTACATATTACAGGTCTTTACTGAGAACTCCAAAGCTTTAACACTGCATGCTATTCTGATTTTTGATATGATTAAAAAAACTCCTGCCTGCTGCGTTTTTTGTGTGTATTCTTCTTGTGTTGCTGACATCCAGTGAAAATCGCAAATAGGAAATCGGAATTGCGATTTGCAGTGTAAAAGAAACCTGAAGCTGGAAAATTGCCTGTTTAATGGTGCTCTTATGTGCATGTTATATATCTGAAGTATAATGTGTGAAATATGACATTTTTAATAAGCTTCCTCAAACTTTTGATGGGGCTCATTTTATAAAACCTGCCCTAAAAGAATCAATATTTTATAGAAACAAGATCTTTGGTGATAAAAAAAAAATTAGATCTAAGTTTCCTCCTCTTTTCCAAAAGTGAAACAGTGTTATGAGGCATGATAGTGGTGAAGACAGGGGCGTTTCTAGGATCCTAAGAAATCCGGAGCACTTTTGGGCTCTCTAGCAGGAAAATGGGTGTGGCCATGCACCAGAATATGGGTGTGGTCATGGGTGGAGCCAAATTTACACGACCTTAACAGCAGTCTAAGTAGGTCTGCCCAGCAAAATGTTGGATGAAGCCCCTTCTCCGTTAATAAAAAAAAAATTGCAGCATATCACATAAATAGGCAGTATCACTTTACCATAACAAGGCAGTTACCTGGCTTCTGTGCTGGCTGGTCTGGCTTTCTGCTGTGAGGGCTGCCCTGCTGCTGTCTGGCAGTCCCCCCATAGCATTTCCTGACCTTCTAGTGGACCCCCTCCCATGCTTCCACGGGCCTCCCACTGAGGCACCAAAACTCCCAGCATGCCCCCATAAAGGCACCAAAGCACCCAGCAACATCCATAGAGGCACCACAGCACCCAGCATACCCTGACTTATGCACCACAGCTCCCAGCATGCCCACATAGAGGCACCACAGCACCCAGCATACCCCCACTTATGCACCACAGCTCCCAGCATGCCCACCATTGAGGCACCTCAGCTGACTCTTCCTGGGGGACATCTGGGGCACCCCAGAATAGATCCAGGGCATGTGCCACTGATCTTTGGGGCAAGCTTTAAGTGATCCTTAAAGCAAATCTGAAGTGAAGAGAAACGTATGAGATAATTGTATGTATAGTGCAGATGAAAAAGATAACATCAGTAGCAAAGAAAGGAGTCTCATTGTTTTCCAGTACCGGAAGAGGTAAAGAACTCCAGTTGTTCTCTATGCAAAAGAGCTTCTCTGAGCTATTCCACAAACTTGGTCAAACTCAGTCCTGTTTTCTGAACAACTTAAACAGCTGAGAAACAGTCAGAGAAAGCTTAAGATAAGGTTTTACTGCAGGAAATTTCTCTGCTCTGATTTATAGCTTAAAATACGGAGTGTGGTTTCTAAACTGCAAATAAGACAGAATGATGCAATGTTATAAATAGAGAGATATAACTGAAAATTATGAGACTGTTTTCTTTGCTACTAATGTTCTATTCATTACCTGTACTACACATACAATTCATTACCATATACGTATATTTTCAATTCAGTGTCACTTTTTTTTTTCAGTGTCACTTTTAATATGAATGAGATGTGACAGCCCTACTTGTGGGCCTTTGTTTTCCAGTGATCATTCAGAGACTGGACAGAAGGCAAGAAACCAAAGTGAATCCCAAGTGCCATGGGTAGAAGATTGTTAGGGCTTTGAGTCCTTTGGGAGAAAAGCACTTTACAAATGTAATTTGCGGTTGTTAGAGCCTATGTGATAATTATACATGCAGTTTTTGACAGCAGTCTGCAGGAAGCGTAGACCCTCCGATTCCTGGAAAGGTAATCTTTGACCATAGCTGTATCTGATCTCCTAAACGCATTCATTTCCCAAAGGCAATCATTATATTCTGTACATTTTTGAAGTGGTAGAAGATGATGAAGACAGGAACGTTGCTAAAATAAAGTAAGATCTTTGGTAGAACTGAAATTCAGAATGATGTGAGTCCTCTTATGATTTATCACCAGGGTGACTGGTTTCTCAATGACAGAAGCAAGTACTTGAGTAAAGCAGGTGGGAGAAAAAGGTTTGTAAATGGTCTAATGGTCTAGTTCCCCAACCCTGTCCCCAAACCCCATGTCTTGCAAGTAACGCATTCACAGGTGAGGTCATTAGTGTCTCAGCAGAGCTGAATAACGACCTCTGTGGATTTGCACAAAACATGCACTGTTGGTGGTATTTGAGGACAGATTTGGGGAATACTGTTTAAATTCACTCAAATTTGCTTGAAAGCATAGACTGGTTAAGGAATTTTTGCTATATGTAACATCTGTCCGTAAAGAGAACCCGAGCTGGAATCAGGTAGCGTTCATTACCACCTCTCCCTGCTGCTCCTATGTGCTGTATTTTTTCATTTTTGTTTCTTTGACCCCTGGGGTCACGACACTGCAGACGCAGCTCCGTGCTCCACTGAGAGCACAGAGCACTGATTGTAATTGAAGGGGCGGGGAGAGGCAGGGAACAAGCAGAGGAGAGGTTCTTAGAGGCGGGAAAGGGGTGGGAGTTCCTCCCCTGCAAGGGACGCCCCTTCCTCATCAGTCTGCCGACAAACTGCTTGTCGGAGATTTGGGAGGGGAGCTAAAATGGCACAGGGGGGACTGAGAGCGTTGTGGAGAGCACACAGAGGCATGACCTTCAGATGGGAACATGACTCTGTGTCCCTTTTTTATATTAAAAAAACACCTCGGGTACACTTTAACACTCATTTTACCTTGTAGTAGAACATTTTGATAAACTCTTGTATGAGTAAGCTGTGGTTAACAAACATTCTACCCTCAGTAGAGAGGTAAGAGCATTGACTGCAAGAACATCAAACTAATGATGGTGCCCATAATGTGATATGCTTTGAATGTGATATGAATATTAGTATCATTAATCCTTTCAAAGCTAATTTTAGTACAATGGAATGTGATTGTGCCTCTCGAAAGAATATACAAAAAAAAATAATCTTCAAGTTTAAGAATTGTCTTCAAAAACATTAACTTATCCCATCAGCCTTTTACGGTACTTCCACTATCAGCAGAATATAACATGGGGGAGTATCCAGTACCGCTAGCCAACCCAGCTGAACATCTTCCTATCTGTGACATCAGATAGGTAGGATATCAGACGTTATTGGTTAGTTTAACTATACAGCATCTACCAAAACCAGATAAATCAGTTTCAGATTCAGTGGTCTTATACACCTCCAAAAACTAAAGCAGGGGCTCTTTGCCATTTTCCTAGTTTAGAAAGGACATCAGTAATGACAGTGCCATCACCAAATTGGCCAAAGGGATCCAGAGGTACTATTACAACTAGCTGGTTGCCACCAACAGGTTTTAGTGACATTGGTAATACATGTCCTGGTGTGACTAGGCAGACTTGAGGCTATCTCACCTATAGCTGTATAATATTATGGCTTAACTGAACAACCAACTCAAATATTATTTCACTCCAGCCAACTTTATAGTACATCACTGTAATGAGATTGCCTAAAGGTTGTTCAGTCACATCACATTGCTGCATGTCTAGCCAACATGGCCTGCAAGGTTGGTACATGCAACTTGCACTGCCATAATTAACCACTATATACATATATTTTTTTATTTGCCTAGGACAGATACATTTCATGGCTAGAAATAAGAAAGTAAAAGATAAATATATCATTTGCTTCAAACATTCAAGCTATTATTTTAAGTAGGTGTGACATAGAAATATAATATTCAATCATATTCATTTACAACAATAATACAACATCTGGCTTATTAAAATAGCTCTAAACGATCATACCTAATCTCTGAGTATGTCTTCAATAAACCGGGCAAAGAGTAAAGCACGCTGAACATTAGCAACCCACACATCAACCAATCAAAATTGACTTTACTGAAGATGACCACTTCTACGGCTCCTTTACTTTCCATCTAGTCTTGTACTGTTTCACTGAGTGAGGCCTAGTTTACACCAAATGATAAGCATAATCGCAAACACTTAGCGCAATTTGCATTAGTGATTGCCTACATGTGCCTAGCAATTTTCGATTTATGCCTAGCGATTTTAGAGCATTTTAGCAATTTAGCGAAGTTCTTGTATACTTTGATCTGGAAGTGAGCAGTTTTGGGCAAAAAAACTTTTGGAAAATCGCTCTGTTCAACGATTTTTAAAAGTGATTTAACAGTTTTTCTATATTGTAGATTGAGGCGGAACCGCCTCAAAATGCTGCAGGAACCAAGTTTGAGAAAAAATCACATTGCTTTGGTGTGAACTGGCCTATAGAAAAACATTGGCCAAGCGCTTTTTGAAACTGCTCAGTAACCCATAACCACCAGTCAGAAGTCTAATTCAATTGGCCGCTTATACTACACTGCTGAATTTTGATTGGTTGCTGTGGGTTAGTGTACACCATTTCTTTTTCCCCCTACATCAATACACATAATAAATACAATTATAGCAATGCACAGAGTGAACCACACAGACTTAAATATTGCATACAACCATCAAATACACGTTCACACCAATGGTACATTTTATACAACACAGAGGTCATCAAATATTGCACTTCATGGCCCAAGGACTCTCAGCTGAGAGTTGTTTTTTTTTCATAATATAAAAATATAGATATGTATATATATTTATATACTGAAAACATTAACTCATGCAACACTGGACACACACAAAATATGCACTATTTATACAATACACGATGCAGAACGATGCACAAAACAGTCACTGTTGCACAGATTTATACAGCACAATAAAATTAAAAAAACAAACAAACTTGGGTCCTTATTGCCCCTCCCTTCTGCTTCTGATAAAAAGTGGGGGATAAACTGAGACATTCCTAAGAGAACTGGGTCTATTCAATAAAACAGTTCAAAGAAGCAAAATGCAAAGTACGAAATGTAACAACCATATCGACCTATGAGAGTCAATCTTGTACCAGGTTTACTTCAGTAAAGTAGATTCTGATTGCTTTAATTGCTTTGCAGTGTTTCAAAGCTCGTCTCCAAGGGTTATGGTATCTGAGCTACGCTGGAGTGTTTCCTCTCCCGGGCTCATATGCAGCTGACTATGTCTCCTGAGATTTCTCCTGGGAAATAATTTTTCATCTTCTCTTTAAAGCGGGATTGACACCATAAAAATCAAATTTCAACAGCAACTGGTCTGAGTGTATGTATTAAGTGAAAGCTTTTTCTGCAGTTATGGTTTGTAGGTTATCACATACCTTAGGAGCACTGGCCCTTTAATTGCCATTGCCATTAGCAAGCAAAACAGTTGCATTCTGGGGGGGGGGGTCTTTTTTATCTATAATATATTCCTCCTCTTCCCTTAATTTTCCCCTCCTTCTAATAACATAAGACAGTGCACTTCCTAGTATAGACCTCAGTGGGAGTGTTTGAAGACTCTGGGAGGAGGGCGGGTAACCAATACACAATTAGCAAGAGGAGAAAAAAGAGTGAGGGAGGAAGTGATGTCAGGATTAGCTTCATTCAAAGGTAACCAAGATGGAAACTGTCTAAAATAGGATTCTCTGCTTTTCCTTTATACAATTCACAGGAATCATAATGTGGTCAGTGAAATACATCTGTTATGTAAGTAGAACTAGTATTTATCTACTTATATATGTATTGTTTATTTCTAGATTAGCATGAGTGTCACTTGTTCTTTAAAATAACTTTGCAGCACTTTGTAATTAAAAAATGTGGGTGAAGATGTACTGTCAAAATTATTTTGAGTATTTTCTTGCTTGCTGGTGGTTTTAAAGGCATTTCATTGACAAGATGAGAATATATCGCCTAGGAAAATCTAAGGAGAAAAAGTTAATTGCATGTGTGCCCCTGTATCCTGTCACCTCTTTGGCATGCATACAGAGCTACTTCAGTAAAGATTAAAAAAACAAAAAAGAAAACAAAAAAAGATCTATGCCCTGAGCCAGACAATAGTCCAAGTCACAATTTGAAGCATTATAAAGCACCTAGGCTTTTGTATAGGAATAAAAGCCCCCTTACTAAAAAAATAAACAAAAAGCAAGGTTACATTAATTTGCCTCCCTCATACAGCAGATATTTGCAATTATTCCATTTTAGGTGCGCAAAAAGGATTTCCTATGATGTAACGTTTCCACTTAATGAGTGATTAAAGGAATGATTTTCATATTCACTCACTGAGCGAAAGTGATGCATCATGGGGGTCCGGTCGTGTTCCCATAAAGCTGAATAATTGCAGATACCTTGGCCCATATGTAACTTTTTCTCCTGAGTTTGCTCCTAGGAAGTAATTTTTCATCTTCAATTTAGACTAACTTTTCAGCACTGTGCAATTGAAAAAGTACCAAAAGCTAGGTGAAAAAGTATCATCAAAATTATTTAAAATATGTTCTTGCTTTCTGGTGGTTTAAAAAGAATTATACGACCTAGGAGAAAACTCAAGGGAAAAAGTTAATTGCATACGGGCACTTGTGTTTTAAGAAGGTCAATTTAAACATGGCAAACACAATTCTAAGTAATGGAAACTGGCACACCACCACAGTAAATAGAAACTCATGTTTTGTATCCCGCATCACACACATACTGTATAAAGGAGTGAAAGAAATGGATTAGATTTGGAAGTCATTTTACCATTCTTTTTAAATCACCAGCATCTTGCGCAATCCTAAATTAAAGAAAGGGGGAAATCTGTAGACTTGAAACACATCGCAAAGGAGAAACCTGCTCGAAATATTCAATTATATTATTTAAAATGTTCAGAATATTTAGATTCTGATAAGAACAATCCTAATGACTAAACATAGATACAAACATCTCACCAGCTTGTCATTGTGCTGCCATAGACATCTATTGATAATTATATAAAAAAAAAAAATCTCACCCAGTACTATACATATATATTTTTTTCTATTTTTGCTACTATACCTTCACCATAATATTACTTTTTTATCCTAATCGAGAGTCTAAATATATTATTTGCTTATTAATATACTAACTATAAAAGTAACTAACAATTAATCCTATAACCAACACCTGAAACAACCAGAACTGTAGTGTGTCATTAGGGCAATATTGCACAAACTTACACCCATAAGCTGATAATGCACTTATTTATAGACAATGTGCAGAGAAATATACTGATGTACGTATTTGTCTAATATACAAAACAGAATGTTAAACTTCTTAATACGTTTTTTTTAAAATCCATAGAACAGAAACTGCAAAAGTAAAAACTAAGCAGTAAAAAAATATATATTCTGTAAGTAGAGCAAAGGAAAAAAAAATCAGCAAAGCAACACAGAACAAGAAGCAATCATTGAGACAAAACCGCGCCAGCAATCTCTGATTTTAAAATCATCAGACTGGAATGTGCATAGAATTCTTCATGCACAATCTTGTAACATAATAGATGTTAATCTGACAGTACACATGGGAAATACAATTACTGAGGGCCGTGATTAATTGCAAATCGCTGTGCAATGCTGTAAATTAACTGCTACAATTTACACCTCTGCTCAGTCCAATATAGGCTTGGTGATCGAATCTAGCAATTTTCTAAGGGGGTCCACACTGTTATATATATATCTATGTGTGTATATATATATATATATATATATATATATATATATATATATATATATATATATATATATATATATATATATTATCTTAATAATAAAATATGTACAATTATTATGTTCATATTTTTCATTTTTGTCTGGAGGTCCACCTGCTGGTTTGACAGACAGATGTTAGAAGACTAGGTAGAATGGTGATTAAGCCTCCTTGTACCCACAGCATTATATTTATTTGACTAAAGTTAGAAATGTTTGTATTTCAGACAGTAGGTGGACTCCCAAAGTATGGATTATTTATTTTTAATATTTACCATCTTCCTACCAAAAAAAAATTCCATTTTTTTTTCTTTTCCCTTCCTTCAATCTCTTATGTCCTCTGCATATTCCCAGTATGGTCTGTGCCAGCGCCGTGCGCTCCTGGTGACATCAGCGGGAGCGAGGACACGGCAACGCAGGCGCAATGGTTTTCAGATTTTAAAGTTTGAAATTCCAGAAGTGAACCGGAGGCGGGGCCAGAGCATCGGTGAGTGGCTGCGCGGGCACAGGATGCCTGTGGGGGACCATTAGAAGCCCCGGGTAAGTTCAACTCATTTTCCCCCAACCCCCCTACAGTATTCCTTTAAAGGATCTTTACTTCTACCTGCATCACTGGAAGGTTACATGAAACATTTGAGTGAGGTTTGGTCTAGAGTTAATCATGGACCAGGTTTGCCCACATTAGGCCAACAATAGCTGACTGGGCTTTTTACTTTTATTAACTAACTGTATACTGTTTTTTTTTTCTAGCTTTCAGCGCGATACAGAATTGGAATAAAACTGTATAAAGGTGGCCACACAGGATACAATAAAATGTCCCAATTTTACGGCAATGCGATAAAAAATCAGATTTACCCAAAAAAATCAAAAGCTTTTTTTTATTTGAGCAAGAAATCCGATCAGATTTACCATTTTTTTTTCTATAAAAGTCGATTGGGAATGGTGGATTTTTCTGATCAATTTTTATGAAAATTGAATGGTGTGTGGTAGATTGTCAATTTATTAATAATATGTACACCAAAGCATTTTTTTCAGAGTTTGTTCATAATTTGTGTCATAACTGAAGAAGAATTGAACATAGGTGTGTTGTACATTGGCCAGATTTTTGAAATGTTACAATCAGTCAGAAAAATTGATTGCTATTCTTGAATTTAACAGATATTTAAGAAATTGTGTGGTGTGTGGCCACCTTTAGAGTGAATGTTACACGCACAAGCTTATTTATGTGTTTGTAGTCTTCTTCAGCAATGTGACATCGATGTTATGAGATTGCTGAAGGGGCTTTCAAAACCATATATAAATGTCTGCATGTAACATTTTTAAAGTTCTCTATCATGCCTGAGGAGGAAACTTAAAGCCGCATCTACACACGTAGATGCGGCCGCGATGCTCCTTATCAATCGAGCCGCTGATGCGGCTCGATTGATAAGATCCGGCAGGACGGATCTTCGCACCGCCGATTCCCTGCTCGATCCCCGCGAGGGGACAATGGCAGGGAATCGTGCGGGAGATAAGCAGCGCCGGCGGGGACGAGCGGGGAATCGAATGCGGCGCACGCGCGACGAGCGGGGACGCGGCGGGCACGCGGAAGAGGCGATCCGGCGGCTATTCGAGCCGCCGGATCGCTTCAATGTCCCATCGTGTAGATGGGGCTTAACGTTTCAAAAGCTTGCAAGTAAATGATGTATAGTTCGTCATTGTGGGCATTACCCCAATAACCTTTGTTGGTTTGTTATGAACTATCTGAGTGAGTAGAGCTGTTGTTATTTCTTATCCCTTTCTCCCATGAAAACCAAGAGTAACAGCCTTAAAATAGAGGAGCTCCAGCAAGTATGATTGAGGAGCTTTACAAGGTGCTGGTTTGTAACAGCAGATTGTAAATAAGGCTAATTATTTTGAGATGGTGCAAATGTTATGTTCATTTTATGCAAATACATGCAGCTTGGGAATGAACCAATGAAATGCAGTAGCTGATGTTTGGTCCAATTTCAAGTTGCATTTTTTTAAAAGAAAATTACTTTCAAATTCAACCATACAGAGGCTGAATAGTGTACTGGTTAAGGGCACCGCCTTTGACATGGACCAGGGTTTGAATCCTGGCTAAGGTCAGTACCTATTCAGTAAGGAGTCCGAGGCAAGACTCCCTTACACTGCAGCGTGGGCCCTTGAGCACACCCTTAGGGGCTGCAGCTCTTGAGCACTTTGAGTCCGACAGGAGAAAAACGCTATACAAATGTTTGGATTATTATTATTATAAACTTATTAGGGTTTCACTGAACATCTTAACTTATGACCTCTGAGTCTTCTAATCTATATTCCTGTACAAGTAAACCTAAAATGTACCAAATACCAATCCCTAGTTGAAGCAGAACTGTGATCACCAGATATTCTGTACTTGGTTTAAAATTAACTCCCTGCATCTCCCTGTAGCACAAAATATATAGCATTGCAAACGTTTTTTTGTTTTTTTAAAGAGACACTGAAGCGAAAAAAAAAATATATGATATAGTGAATTGGTTGTGTACTATGAATAATTACTAGAAGATTAGCAGCAAAGAAAATATTCTCATACTTTTATTTTCAGGTATATAGTGTTCTTTCTAACATTGCATCATTCTATAATACGTGCAGATTACACAACACTCAGCATTCAAAATGAGTCTTTCAGAGCAGTCTGTGAAGTAATGACCTCTCCTCTAGCAGAGGAAAAGTAAATAGTCCAGGAACAGTTGAGATAATAAAAGTCTGATAACAGCCCTCTCCACGACTAACTTAGTCGGAGAGCTTAATGGCTTGTTTGCATAGAGATAACAACTGGAGTTTCTCAACTCTTCCTGTACTGGAAACAATTACACTGATGTATCTAATCTTAATGTTTTATTTCTTAGCTGTACTACACATACAAATCATAATATCATCATTTTTTTTTCGCTTCAGTGTCTCTTTAAGTAAACATTTCTTGCTCCCATTTTTCCAGGACTGGGGTCATATTAATAATTTTTCTCAATCTCTGTGCACAACCTGGCCAACCCACGGCTTCGTCAGTAAACCCTTTCCATTCACTGCTGTAATTCTTATCATTTTCTCAGTAGTCCGGACTAGTGATATTACATTTCTGTGCTTTGTTTTTAATTCACATATGCAGCCGAATTGTGTTCTTATGTGGGCAGAATAATACACATCAAGCATCTATAACTACCTATGGGCACTTGAAATGTGATCATCTTATAATCAGGACATTGTTTAGATTATGTTGACTTGGGCATTGGTATGCCTCTAAAGCAGGGGTCAGGAACCTTTTTGGCTGAGAGAGCCATAAGCGCCACATATTTTAAAATGTAATTCTGTGAGAGCCATACAATAGGTTTCTAACTGGGACAGTAAGCATGAGCAACAGAGGGCTCATGTCCCTGTTGCCATGGTGATGTGTATACAGTTGATTCGCCGGGCAGCAGAAGTGTCAGACACGTCTTCAGCTTCTCTTGGGTTTCAGCAACATCAGCAATTTCCCTGAAAGCCAGACAGGAGAAATTCCAACTAAAAGCTTGTACAATCAGCTAGCTGACTTGGGGGTTGGTTCACTTTGTAGGACGAGATCCCCAAACTTTGGCCCAATAGGCTGCCTGTCATGTGTCAGGCAGCCTACTGGGCTAAGCAAAGTTTGGGGTCTCGTTCTACAAAGTCACTGTACCTGACTGGGTCCAGAGTGGAACAATTGGTGTAGCCATTCGTTTTGGGGTAGTGCGAGTAAGTTAGTAGTGCATGCTACAGCAGTAGCGTGCCTACTTTGAACATTTTATTTGTGCTGCCACACTAAACTGCGCTGCTTGAGCAGTGTAGCTTAGTGAATAAACCCCTACTGATTTGTATGTGAGCCAGATGTAGCCATCAAAAGAGCCACATCTGGCTCCCGAGCCATAGGTTCCCTACCCCTGCTCTAAAGCATTGAATGGACATTTCTCAAGCTCATATCTGATGTAAAATAAAAAAGAACAGGTTAACCTATGATCAACCCAACGGTGTCTCATTAGGCACAGTATTGGAAGGAAGAGTGAAAGTGGAGAATTTATTTGATGACCAATCGGAATCCTTGATATTGGAATTTGCTCCACTTTTTCTCCTATTTTCCTTGTCTGGTTTTGATAAAATAGCTACTCTTTTATTAAACATTTTGTTCTATATTCAAATTGCTCCAGTTTTTCTAGAATTGGTATTGATAAATCTGCTCCAGAGGTACGCAGGCAATTTACAACCCCAATTTCCTATCTCAGCCCTTAAAAAGTGTGTTTCCCCAAGGACTTGCGCACAAATGAACATTCCTATAAAGCTATAGCTGAAAAATATTGGTGACACAACCAGACTCCTGCACTTGGCATAGATACCTTGACATTAATTTTAATGGCATTTAATAATATTTTTGGTGGAAAAGTATGAAAAAGAACTTCAGTTGCGTGTGGTCCAAGGTTAGTCATGACACAATCCAAAGACGTATCAACAAAAGCTGTTTAGGTTATACCTTTAATGACTAACTGCACAAGATTTATTGGCAAGCTTGGAAGGAAACCTTGTACAGTTAAGATGCCCACTAATGATCCAATTTCTAGCGAAAAATTGTTTGAGCGATCAGAAATTCGGAAGTAAAATTGTTCACTACACCATCATCGAGCCAATCTTTGCTTCCTATCTATCACAACCAACAAGAAAATTCAAGTTTTGTTTCGACAAAAAAAACAATTGAACGACTGTTTTTATAATCGTTCGTAATTGATTGTGCCCATCAATGGAGGTTATTTACAACCAATCCGATCAGAATTTCTGATCGCTCAAATGATTTTTCACTAGAAATTGGACCATTAGTGGCCACCTCTAGTTAATAAAGGTATTATCTAAACAATGTTTGTTGTTAAGGACTCTTCGTTAAATGACTCTTTTTCATGTTCATAACGTGCAGAGCGCACAAATTTACCATTTTATGCTGGGAGTGCTCAATGGGTTTTTTTAGCAGATAAGATGGTTCCACAGATAATTTCCAACATGTCTGATCTGATTTTGATCGTTTTTCTGATCGATTTTCTCACAAAAGTGAATGGAAATCGATCAGAAAAACAATAATTTTTGATTTGCCAGTAAATATGCCAAAAAAAAACTCTATTCCCAGCATTATTGGATACTGTCACTAACCAGGATCTCAGAGAAATATATGTGAATCTGAGTGCTTGCAGATACAGAAAGTCATTCGTGTTCCTCATACACAACACAGGAAAAGATTAGTGTAGCACAGCTGAAGGAAACAGTAAGGCGGCGAGAGTGGATAGAATCTGGTCCCAGTAAACTCGCACGCTATTGGCTGCTGGCTACCTATCTCTCTTCTCTCCACAGAGAGCACTAGCTATCACTTCACCCCTTTTTCTGTCAGAGAATCAATTAGAATGCATTGTTGGTAACTAGGAGTACATGAAAATGCGACCCCCAGACAAGTGTGAAAGGCTGTGTAACCAGTGCAAAAACAAGTTTGAAACTGTGGCGCCAAAAACCCTTTAGCAGCCATTTTATTTAGAGGCTAATAAGAGCTCCAGGCCAATTTATTTTAACACATTTTTTATTTTTTTACATTTCCTTGCTACTAATTAGTGCTGCTGTAATGCTAGTATTTATGGCCACTTGTCACTAGGGGGCAGTGTGAGACAATAATAGAGGGTTTCTGCTTTCAGTTTCTGTATTTTTTGCTAGCAGAGAGACATTAAAGCATCCCAAGAATTTACAGCACAGGGAGTTCTGCCTACTGATGTCAAAAGCAGTGCACTTATCTCCAATGAGATACCTTCCTTTGAAGCTGCTTTTGGGTTAAAAATGTACAGAGAGCATGCTCATTGTTTGTTTACAAAGCCCATTAAACATATTTAGGCTTTTGAAAACACCACATAAACTGTTCAGGAGAAGCGGAGGACAGCCATTCACTCGGAATAGAAACTTCTAAAAAAAGAGCAGTTGTCACATTGTGGGAGGGGCAGTCAGAGGAGGAGGAGTCAGAAACATACAAATTACCGGAGCATACAAAGCCATTTTTACTTGCAAACAGCAGGAGAACATTTATTGTAAGGTCTCAGACTCCAGGCTGACTGTTTATCAGCTGACCATACAAAACAACAGCTAAATCTTCTCTTTCCAGACAGATATATAGACAGTAGAAATGAAAAGCACATTGACTAGGTTTAGGCAGCCTGCCCTCACCAGCTGTTGAGGATTTACAAATCCCAGCATGCCCTGCCAGTCTCACCAGCCTCTGACTAGCGGGGCATTCTGGGACTTGTAGCCTAGCAACAGCTGGAGGCCAGTAGGTTGCCTATGCCCGGTATAGACCTTTAGTTTTGTTTTCGTTTAAATACTTGTTGGCAATAGAACACATTGAAGACATCTTGATGGTGCTATTAACAGCCGCAGTTGGGTTGCTGTGGAGGTGGCTTGTCTGTCAGTCTCGTGCTCTGCTTTGCCGCTGTGATGGCGGGATCCGTTTCTAAGTTTTCTGACATTTTGTCGCAGATGATATCCACCAGCCGCTCGAACGTCTGCTTGACATTGATGTTATCTTTGGCACTGGTTTCAAAAAACTCAAAACCTGAAAGCAGAACAAATAGGTCTTGTGAGGGAAATGTCAGAGAGAGGGTAGGCAAAGGAGGGATCCACATGACTCCACCATCAACAAGGCATCCATGCAGCCACTGCACTCTACTAACCAATTCATGCCCAGGAGAGTTTGTTATAACATCAGGATGTGTGTCATTGTCTCACTGGCTGTGAGGAGCTCAGTCTGTGACTCACACAGAGCCTGCAGGGTGTGTGGAGAGGGTGTGTATAGCTTCTATCCTATCACAAGCAGACCAGCACATTCATGCCTGAGCCCGACAAAGTTGTCAGAGGAAAGAAGATTAGATTATATAACAGAGATAATACAGCCACTGTGCAACTAGAAAAGGCTGCAGTAATCCAGACCACATTAGAACAGGTATAGGAACTTATAGGATAGAAGAAATAAGGCTGAAAATGTTGTTACAGAGTCTCTTTAAGAGCTGCAGCCACTGGGACGCGCTCAACAGGCCACCATGCAGTGTTAGTCTTGTCTTTAACTCCTTACTGAATAGTTACTGACCCTAGCCAGCATTTGAACCCTGGTCTCCCATCTCAAAGGCAGAGTCCTTAACCATTACATTACATAGCCACTACTGTCTAGCTACATACAATACAATACTGTATACAGTCAAATGTTGTGCAGCAGAGGCTACTCAGGATCACTTCATGCATGAACAGACAACAGTACACATCTCACAGTCTGGTTATTCCTCACAGTCTGTTATTCCAGGGCAAACCTCCACCACACCCAACCTGGTGAGACTCAACGAATTGTAAGACCGGGGCTATTTCTGGGTCACCTCTGACCCCAGGGCCAGTTCACTATCCGTCCAGCCCTAGACAGCTTCACAGGGGTTCCAGTTCTCCAACACTGACCACAGTTTTCAACACCTCAAATAAAAGCTCCTCATAGCGGTATACGGCTACCATTTATTATATAAAAAGCGATTGTACTCACATAAAAATGTTTACAATTACTCATCAGAGGTCCCTGATGAGTCATCTATAACAAAACTAGTTGGTGGACCCCGGATGTGGCAGAGCACGTGCAATCTATAACAGGAGTGAGGAAAAGCTGTGTGTACGGCAGCTACCTAGGACACCTAACTTCAAGAGGTTGCGCCAGCTGTGGCCACTGAAACCGGGGAGAGCTCGTATCAAAACACTATGTTGATTTCAAATGTTTTTATGTGAGTATAATCGCTTTTTATACGTAATATTTAGTAGCAGTATTACACAGTATACTCACAAAGATGGAGATGTCTTGTCTGCTGAGAGCTCACATAAGTTCCTCCCATTTATCGCCCGAGGAAGCGGGTGAAATACCTGTGAAACGCGTTGAACTGTTTTTTGTAATTTACAATAAAGTTATTGCCTGATACAAGACAATTCGAGTCTTCAATAGGGAGATAAGTCCACCGCTACCTCCCATTTTAAACAGTTTTTAGTACATTTTATTCTTCCTGGCGCCTCTGTTTTTCGCCTTATTAACCTTCCTGGCGGTAAGCCCGAGCTGAGCTTGGGCTATGCCGCGCAGGAGGATATCTCAGCCCCTGGTGGGGTGATTCGCCCCATTTAAAGTGCTGTGCGCGCAGCTAGCACTTTGCTAGCCGCGCGCACAGCTTGATCGCTGCCGCTCTGCGGCGATCGCCCGCACGCAGCGTCGGCAGAGGGCCCCCCCCCCCGCCAGAGCCCTGCGCTGCCCGCACCAATGAGTTCCAGGCAGTGCTATGGGCTGGATCGGAGGCGTCATTCCGATCGTCGCCATGGCGACAGGAGAAGCAAAACAGGGGAACGTGTTATATACGTTTTCCCCTGTTTGCTATTGATGCCGGTGACGATCGCACTAGAGGGACACATGCGCCCTCTAGTGGTGTTTCATGTAGCAACCACTCTGGTAGCTTTACATGAAACAAAAAAAATGTTTTTTTTTAAAAAAACGGATTTCTGCCTATTTGGCAGAAAAAAACAACCGCCAGGAGGCTTAATACTTCATACAGAGCCTGATGCAATAAATATTTTAGGACAACATTACACAGTTAATCTCATTTTCTTTGAAAGATTTGGCTGACTTCAGTTGATCTCATAATCCAATAAAAAGGGGGTGAGCAAATTCCTGTATTATTTAGCATCTAATTATGTACATAAATAAATGCATATGCAAAAACTGTGCTTAAATCGGAACTGAATACTGTAAAAAAAAAGTGTTTCACTTACCTGGGGCTTCTGCCAGCCCCTTGTAGCCTTCCTGTCCTGCGCCGGTCCTCCAAGATCCTCCAGTCTCCCGCCGCCAGTTATTGTTATTGTCTGTTAATTTTTTTCTATTTTTTATAATCCTGTTGTATGGGGGTAGGGAGGGGGCATAATTAATGGGCTTATTGTAGGTATGGGAAATGCAAATTAATTTTTTTCAAATGTAATATTCTTTTTTGGCCCATACATTTTCCTGTCTGGTTAGAACGCAGCTCAAGCTGCATTCTAGCCAACAGGAAATGACAGTACCTGTCATTTTTACAAGGAAATGATTACCGTTGATCGGATTAGGTTTAGGAACATGTGTGAGGGTACACGGACAGGTAGGGACGAGGATCTACGCCCCTAGGAGCTCAGGTGAGATTTTCAGGGACGTAGATACTTGTTCCGCGAGAGGGGCAGCGGTTAAAAAATAAATAAATATGGCAGCCTCCATATCTGTCACTTCAGGTGGGCTGTAAAGTGACTCAGAGCTTAAAATAATAAAAGGTTTTATGCATACCTAGAGCTTCCTCCAGCCCCATCCGCTTGGATCGCTCCCACGCCGCTCCACTGCTCGCGTCTTCAGGAACCGGCTCCCGTCACTTCTGTCAGTTGGAGCCAGTCTGACGTAAGAGAAGTGCGCTGTTTGTGTATCTCTCCTGCAACCACTGTAAAAGATACGCAGAGGGTGCACTTCTCCTGCGTGACGTAAGTGACGCAACCTGGTACAGAAGCTGCAGACAGCGGAGGACGGCGGCACGCCCAAGTCAGGACCTGGCAGAAAAGTGTCGCCCCCAAGGCCCCCCCCCCACCAATGCTGGAACATATAAATGTGAAACATATAGAGAGTCAAGAGGATAAAAGTATTTTTTTTTTAAAACATAATGGTATTGGTAATTCCAAAAATCAGTATCCAACCTTATATATATATAAAAAAAAAAACTGGTTACTGGAATCTTCAGAAGCTTTTAATTAGAGATGTTCTCTTATCATGAAGGTCAAGAACAATTTTGGCAACAGATAATATATACTTTCTTGGTGAATTTTTGCCTGAAAAATAGCTGTTGCCAAAAGCTGAAGATTGATGTAACCATTAACTACAAGTTTTATACCATTGTGGTTTCATTAAAATACTTTTTATCCTCTTAACTCTTTATATGTTTTATATCGAGTGCAGTGGACTGCTTGAATGAGGATTCCTTTTGTCATTAAATTATTAAGATTTTCTCCCAATTATTGCAGACATATGAATGTACCGTGGAACTCACCTAACTGCTCTGCCAGGTGCTTTCCTCTCTCCGCCGAAATCACTCGTTCATCTTCCATATCACATTTGTTACCGACCAGTATTACCTGGGCATTATCCCACGAGTAGGTCTTGATTTGTGTTGACCTGAAAAAAAAAAAAAAAAGAAGTATATAAATAACTTTTCAGAGTACATACATAACTGGATATTTAGTATTGCATTCAGGGCTGGATTTCTGAAAAAGGCCACAAAGGTCCTTGCCTTGGGCGGCAGCTGACTGAGGGGTGGCTGGAGATGGAAGATAGGTTGTTGCAAATGGAATACAGGTGTAACAAATAAGGAGCAACAGATAGAAATAGGGAGCTGCATCCCAAGGGATTTGGATATAATTAATGGGGGCTTCTGTACATGAATGTTAGACATGGAGGAGGGGTTTTCACAGGGAAATGGGGGCGAGGGGTACTGAACATGGAAGGAGAGCCACAAGAAAGTTGGCCTAGGGGCTGTAATTAGTGTTGGGCCGAACCTCCGATTTTCGGTTCGCGAACCGGGTTCGCGAACTTTCGCGAAAGGTTCGGTTCGCGTTAAAGTTCGCGAACCGCAATAGACTTCAATGGGGATGCGAACTTTGAAAAAAAAAATAATTATGCTGGCCACAAAAGTGATGGAAAAGATGTTTCAAGGGGTCTAACACCTGGAGGGGGGCATGGCGGAGTGGGATACATGCCAAAATTCCCCGGGAAAAATCTGGATTTGACGCAAAGCAGCGTTTTAAGGGCAGAAATCACATTGAATGCTAAATGACAGGCCTAAAGTGCTTTCAAACATCTTGCATGTGTATACATCAATCAGGTAGTGTAATTAAGGTACTGCTTCACACTGACACACCAAACTCACCGTGTAACGCACCGCAAACAGCTGTTTGTGTAGTGACGGCCGTGCTGGACTGGTGCGCACCATGGCGAGACTGCAGGTTTTGGTGGCTTTACAGCCCATATGGTCACCTGGCTGATGTAGCTGAATGACAGAACAGTGACTGTCCAGCTGATCAAATTTGGTCTGACCACAATGAGGCAACGACCTTATTATCGTGGGTGTGCCCCCCGAGACACTCATCTAGGCGCCGGTCATTGCTCCATTGTGATACGCAAGCCCCTTCACCACGGCAAGGTAATGATCACGAAGGGGAATGGGCGCATGTACATGCCTTTTCTTTTGTTGTTGCAGCTGCCCGCAGTGCAGCCAGAAAAATTAGGCAGTCATGTACACGCACCCGAAAAATTATTACAGCGGCCGCTGCTAGCAGCGGCCTAAAAAATTCAGCAATCCGCCTGGAGTCCCGGACCCTGTTGGTGGTGGCGGAGAAGGTAGTCAAGCGGCCTGCAGGCAGACATGCTGTGTGGAGGGACTGGGAGCGACTTAGTCTTCTTGGGGCAGGCCAGGCAGCCAGTCACACGGCGTGCAGGCAGAGATGCTGTATGTGCGGGGACTGACTTAGTCTTGGGGCGGGCAGCAGCCCTCCGGGATCCATGCCTCATTCATTTTGATAAAGGTGAGGTACTTAACACTTTTGTGACTTAGGCGACTTCTCTTCTCTGTGACAATGCCTCCAGCTGCGCTGAAGGTCCTTTCTGAGAGGACGCTTGCGGCAGGGCAGGAGAGAAGTTGGATGGCAAATTGGGACAGCTCTGGCCACAGGTCAAGCCTGCGCACCCAGTAGTTCAAGGGTTCCTCATCGCTGTTCACAGCAGTGTCTACATCCACACTTAAGGCCAGGTAGTCGGCTACCTGCCGTTCCAGGCGTTGGTGGAGGGTGGATCCGGAAGGGCTACGGCGAGGCGTTGGACTAAAGAACGTCCGCATGTCCGACATCACCATGAGATCGCTGGAGCGTCCTGTCTTTGACTGCGTGGACACGGGAGGAGGATTAGTGGCAGTGGTACCTTGCTGGCGTTGTGCCGTCACATCACCCTTAAAGGCATTGTAAAGCATAGTTGACAGCTGGTTCTGCATGTGCTGCATCCTTTCCACCTTCCGGTGAGTTGGTAACAGGTCCGCCACTTTGTGCCTGTACCGAGGGTCTAGTAGTGTGGCCACCCAGTACAGCTCATTCCCCTTGAGGTTTTTTATACGGGGGTCCCTCAACAGGCAGGACAGCATAAAAGACGACATCTGCACAAAGTCGGATCCAGTACCCTCCATCTCCTCTTGCTCTTCCTCAGTGACGTCAGGTAAGTCAACCTCCTCCCCCCAGCCGCGAACAATACCACGGGAAGGTTGAGCAGCACAAGCCCCTTGCGATGCCTGCTGAGGTTTTTCTTCTGCCGCTGTCCCCTCCTCCTCCTCCTCCTCCTCCCCCAAAGAAACACCTTGCTCATCATCCTCTGAGTCTGATTCGTCTTCTGCACACGACTTCTCTTCTTCCTCCTCCTCCCCCCTCTGTGCTGCCGCAGGTGTTGAGGAAACAGCTGGGTCTGATGAAAATTGGTCCCATGCCTGTTCCTGCCGTAACGGTTCCTGGTCACGCTCATTCACAGCTTCATCCGTCACTCTACGCACAGCACGCTCCAAGAAGTAAGCGTAGGGAATTAAGTCGCTGATGGTGCCCTCACTGCGGCTCACCAGGTTGGTCACCTCCTCAAACGGCCGCATGAGCCTGCATGCATTCTCCATCAGTGTCCAGTTGTCGGGCCAGAACATCCCCATCTTCCCAGACTGTTTCATTCTACTGTAGTTGTAGAGGTAGTGGGTCACGGCTTTCTTCTGTTCTAGCAGGCGGGAGAACATGAGCAGGGTCGAGTTCTAGCGAGTCGGGCTATCGCAAATGAGGCGTCTCACCGGCATGTTGTTTTTGCGCTGAATTTCCGCAAAGCGTGCCATGGCTGTGTAAGACCGCCTCAAATGCCCACAGAACTTCCTGGCCTGCTTCAGGACATTCGCTAAGCCAGGGTACTTTGCCACAAATCTTTGAACCACTAGATTCATGACATGTGCCATGCAGGGTATGTGTGTCAGCTTCCCCATATGCAAAGCGGCAAGCAGATTGCTGCCGTTGTCGCACACCACGTTGCCTATCTCCAGGTGGTGCGGGGTCAGCCACTCATCCACCTGTTTCTTAAGAGCAGCCAGGAGAGCTGCTCCAGTGTGACTCTCCGCTTTGAGACAAGCCATGTCTAAGATGGCGTGACACCGTCGTACCTGGCATGCAGCATAGGCCCTGCGGAGCTGGGGCTGTGTAGCTGGAGAGGAGAACTGCCACTCAGCCAAGGAGGAGGAGGACAGCGAAGAGCATGTAGCAGGAGGAGAGGAGGTGGCAGGAGGCCTGCCTGCAAGCCGTGGAGGTGTCACAATTTGGTCCGCTGCGCCCTGCTTGCCATCGTTCACCACCAGGTTCACCCAATGGGCTGTGTAGGTAATGTAGCGGCCCTGCCCGTGCTTGGCAGACCAGGCATCCGTGGTCAGGTGTACCCTTGACCCAACGCTCTTCGCAAGAGATGACACCACTTGCCTCTCAACTTCACGGTGCAGTTGGGGTATGGCCTTTCTCGAAAAATAAGTGCGGCCTGGCATCTTCCACTGCGGTGTTCCGATGGCCACAAATTTACGGAAGGCCTCAGAGTCCACCAGCCGGTATGGTAACAGCTGCCGAGCTAACAGTTCCGCCACGCCAGCTGTCAGACGCCGGGCAAGGGGGTGACTGGCCGAAATTGGCTTCTTCCGCTCAAACATTTCCTTCACGGACACCTGACTGCTGCTGTGGGCAGAGGAGCAGGAACCGCTCAAGGGCAGAGGCGGAGTGGAGGAGGGTGCCTGTGAAGGTGGAAGGGAGAAAGCGGCAAAAGCAGATAATGCACCTGATGGAGGAGGAAGAGGAGAAGGAGGGTGGCTTTGCTTTTGTGTGCTGCTGCTGCTTTTGCTCAGGTGGCCATCCCATTGCTGTTTGTGCCTTTTCTCCAGGTGCCTTCGTAAGGCACTTGTCCCTACGTGAGTGTTGGCCTTTCCACGGCTCAATTTTTGTTGGCAGAGCGAACAGATGGCTTTGGTCCGATCTGAGGCACACACATTAAAAAATTTCCACACCGCTGAGCCACCCTGGGATGTGGGCACTATGGGGACCTCAGCAGCTGATGCTGAAGGGCAAGTTGGCTGGCTGTACATAGGTGGCAATACATGGTGCCGGACACTGCCACCAGCTGTTTCTGACGAAGAGCTGCCCCAGCTTCTTTCAGCAACTTCTCTCCTCCTCCTACTCTCTGACTCCCCCTCTGAACTGTCCCCCTCTTCATCTCCTCTATTGGGTACATACAGAGGATCCCTATCATCGTCATCATCATAATCATCCTGCCAGCTTCGCTTGCCTCAGACAAATCCAAACATGCACCAACATCAGTAGGTCCTTCATCCTCCTTACACGTTACATCCATAATGTTGCCGCGTAACTCAGACATATGAGCTGGTGAAAATTCATCTGGCTGTAACAACAATGGCTGTGCATCAGTGATTTCACCACTAAATAATTCTTGCGAAGTGTCAAATGCAGCGGAAGTGGTGCTAGTAGTAGCACTGGTGGCTGAGCAAGATGAGGTGTTCTGTGTCGCTAAATACTCAACCACGTCCTGACAATCTTGGGAGGTGATGGGACGTGCCTTCTTCCGAGCACTGTACTGTGGGCCAGGTCCACACGAAATTACATTTACACGACCTCGCGCAGACCTGCCGGGTGGCCTTCCTCTGGCTCTGCCACTACCTCTTCCTCTACCTGTTTTGTCCATATCGGGTATGCACGGAGTGGTATATCACACTGCGTGCACTCACGTAGGTAGGTGGGTTCACTTAACTGCACAGGTATGCGCACTGATGCGGTGGGTTCACTGAACAGAACAGGTATACAGTGGCGGGTTCACAGAACAGGTATGCAGTGGCGGGTCCACTGAACAGAACAGGTATGCAGTGGCGGGTTCACTAAACAGAACAGGTATACAGTGGCGGTTCACTAAACAGAACAGGTATGCAGTGGCGGGTCCACTGAACAGAACAGGTATGCAGTGGCGGGTTCACTTAACTGCACAGGTATGCGCACTGATGCGGTGCGTTCACTGAACAGAACAGGTATGCAGTGGCGGGTTCACTAAACAGAACAGGTATGCAGTGGCGGGTTCACTAAACAGAACAGGTATGCAGTGGCGGGTCCACTGAACAGAACAGATATGCAGTGGCGGGTTCACTTAACTGCACAGGTATGCGCACTGATGCGGTGGGTCCACTGAACAGAACAGGTATGCAGTGGCGGGTTCACTAAACAGAACAGGTATACAGTGGCGGTTCACTAAACAGAACAGGTATGCAGTGGCGGGTCCACTGAACAGAACAGGTATGCAGTGGCGGGTTCACTAAACAGAACAGGTGTACAGTGGCGGTTCACTAAACAGAACAGGTATGCAGTGGCGGGTCCACTGAACAGAACAGGTATGCAGTGGCAGGTTCACTTAACTGCACAGGTATGCGCACTGATGCGGTGGGTTCACTGAACAGAACAGGTATGCAGTGGCGGGTTCACTAAACAGAACAGGTATGCAGTGGCGGGTCCACTGAACAGAACAGGTATGCAGTGGCGGGTTCACTTAACTGCACAGGTATGCGCACTGATGCGGTGGGTCCACTGAACAGAACAGGTATGCAGTGGCGGGTTCACTAAACAGAACAGGTATACAGTGGCGGTTCACTAAACAGAACAGGTATGCAGTGGCGGGTCCACTGAACAGAACAGGTATGCAGTGGTGGGTTCACAGCACAGGTATGCAGTGGTGGGTTCACAGCACAGGTATGCAGTGGTGGGTTCACAGCACAGGTATGCAGTGGTGGGTTCAATGAACAGGTATACACAGTGGCGGGTCCACTGAACAGAACAGGTATGCAGTGGTGGGTTCACTAAACAGAACAGGTATGCAGTGGCGGGTCCACTGAACAGAACAGGTATGCAGTGGCGGGTTCACTAAACAGAACAGGTATGCAGTGGCGGGTCCACTGAACAGAACAGGTATGCAGTGGCGGGTTCACTAAACAGAACAGGTATACAGTGGCGGTTCACTAAACAGAACACGTATGCAGTGGCGGGTCCACTGAACACAACAGGTATGCAGTGGCGGGTTCACTTAACTGCACAGGTATGCGCACTGATGCGGTGGGTTCACTGAACAGAACAGGTATGCAGTGGCGGGTTCACTAAACAGAACAGGTATACAGTGGCGGTTCACTAAACAGAACAGGTATGCAGTGGCGGGTCCACTGAACAGAACAGGTATGCAGTGGCGGGTTCACTTAACTGCACAGGTATGCGCACTGATGCGGCGGGTTCACTGAACAGAACAGGTATGCAGTGGCGGGTCCACTGAACAGAACAGGTATGCAGTGGCGGGTTCACTAAACAGAACAGGTATACAGTGGCGGTTCACTGAACAGAACAGGTATGCAGTGGCGGGTTCACTTAACTGCACAGGTATGCGCACTGATGCGGTGGGTTCACTGAACAGAACAGGTATGCAGTGGCGGGTTCACTAAACAGAACAGGTATGCAGTGGCGGGTCCACTGAACAGAACAGGTATGCAGTGGCGGGTTCACTTAACTGCACAGGTATGCGCACTGATGCGGTGGGTCCACTGAACAGAACAGGTATGCAGTGGCGGGTTCACTAAACAGAACAGGTATACAGTGGTGGTTCACTAAACAGAACAGGTATGCAGTGGCGGGTCCACTGAACAGAACAGGTATGCAGTGGTGGGTTCACAGCACAGGTATGCAGTGGTGGGTTCACAGCACATGTATGCAATGGTGGGTTCACAGCACAGGTATGCAGTGGTGGGTTCAATGAACAGGTATACAGTGGCGGGTCCACTGAACAGAACAGGTATGTAGTGGTGGGTTCACAGCACAGGTATGCAGTGGTGGGTTCACAGCACAGGTATGCAGTGGTGGGTTCACAGAACAGGTATGCAGCCAGACAGGAACAAGCTAAGCCTAACTAATCTTTCCCTGAGAGACAGTCTGCAGCAGCTCGCCCTACTCTCACTAACGCAGGCAGCACACGAGTGACCGTAATGGCCGCCGCTGCCTGCCTTATATAAGGGGGGGTGGGGCTCCAGGGGCTAGTGTAGCCTAATTGGCTACACTGGGCCTGCTGACTGTGATGTAGAGGGTCAAAGTTGACCCTCCACGTGCATTATGGGGCGAACCGAACTTCCGCAAAGGTTCGCCTGCGGGACGCGAACGCGAACCACTGAAGTTCGCATGGAACCGTTCGCAGGCGAACCGTTCGGCCCAACTCTAGCTGTAATAGTATAAATCCAGCCTTGATTGCATCATGAAATACACAAGCTATGTGGCCAGGCCTTCTCTATGAAAAATCTATGCTCAGTTGTCCTGTTCTACATTCCAAGGCTTCCTGTTGGTTCTTTCATGGGGATAACATCACCTCACTTACCAACAGGGAGGCTCATCAGTGGGGATGGTCAATGAGATGCAATGTTTCCAAGTTGCCTGTACATTTAATACAAACTGTGTGCAGATAGGAACTAGACCAGTCAAAGGCACTTCCTGACAGTTTTTGATTGGCCAAGTTCCACAATGAAGAGACCTGGGAAAAAAATGAGGTACTCACCTATTTTGAGGGAAAGTTCTGGACCCCATAGAACACGTGTCAAATTCTGGCCTGCGGGGGCCTGCAGAGCCATGAAAATTGGCCCGCCAGTGCTTTTATAATTTACATTGATTTTGGCCCGTGGCCACATTCCCAGCTCCGCCCCTTCCCGTCACTGATCTGCTCTTCTGGTAGCCGGCTCTGCCCTCCCTCCTCGTATGAGTGATAGAGCGTGGCTACGCTTTATCACTCCCTTGCTCCGCCTCTCAAGGAAGGAAGGAAGGCTTAACTCTTCCTTCTTTAGCCTGCTAGCCCGCTCCCCCTCTTTCCTCAGATGCTGCTCCTTTATCTCATGGAGTCAGCGGCCCGTCCTTCACCGAAGTCTGCTCCCTTCATCCTGTTCACTACATGCCCGGCCCCCGGTATGCAGCACAGGAATCACTTGTTATGCGAAGACACCAGAGTGACTCCCTCGGGGCACCTACCTAGCTAACCTATAGTGGGGAAACCTACCTACCTAGCCTATACTGTGCACCTATGTAGCTAACCTATACTGGGGAAACCTACTTAGCTAAGCTATACTGGAGTCACCTACCTAGCTAACCTGTATTGGGGGCACCTATGCCTGATTTTCCTACACTGGGGCACCTACCTAGCTAACCTATTCTGGGGGCAACTATAATGGCTACCTATACTGGAGACGTCTACCTGGCTAACCTATACTGGTTGCACCTATGCCTGACTAACTTATCCTGGAGGCACCTACCTAGCTAACCTATACTGGGGGCACCTACCTGGCTAACCTATACTGGGTGCACCTATGCCTGTCTACCTATACTGGGGTCACTTACCTAGCTAATCTAAACTGGGTGCACCCATGGCTTGCTACCTATACTGGGGGCACCTATGTCTGGCTTCCTATACAGGGGTCACCTGTATCTGGCTACTTGCCTTCCTATACCAAGGGTGTTTTTTTTTTTTTTTTGTTCCACCGCGGCTATAGCACACAGTGCAAATTGTCAGGTGTTGTGCGATCATTTCAAATGGGGGGTGGGGGAATAAATATGACTGTCGGCCCTCAACCTGGTCTAAGTTTTTCATTTCAGCCCTCCATCTTTTTGAGTTTGACACCCCTGCCATAGAACCTTGCTGGTCCCAGTGGGTTGTCCTACTTCCTCTGCAGGTTTGTAGATACACTCGCACAGACTTGTGAGCGCTAGTGGCCAGGACTACAAACTAGTAAGTAAAGACCTGCAAACTCTTAATAGATGTAAATTACGTATTTGCTTGACTGCCCAGAACACCTGCCAATGTGAATTTCATGTTATAATCGCAGCTATGCTTTAAACATTCAGCGATGGACTAGATGAGTCATTGAGTAGTCAAATCAAAGTCATGCTAATAACACTGCAGGGAGATATAATGGAGAATATCTGAAATCTATAGCAGGCTCTTGCTGGATCATTGGCCACATGATAGTGAAGAGAGTCATGACGGGAGTAGACAACGGGAGACTCATCTCTCCTAGGATCTATCTGTTGGCTGTCAAGGTGCTACCTCTACGGTATATTCCCTGGACTGCTTTGTTTTAACGGTAAATTTCTAAACTTCAAACATGCTGCCGGCTGAGAAATCTTTGTTTTTTCTCCTTCTTGGTTCCTTCTGTCAAAACAATGTATGTTAGACCATAAGAGGAGAACAAAAACACAGCAGGACCTCATTAAGTCAGGAATCTGAAGCCACTTAATTGTGTGTTTGTTGTTTTCTTCTTCTGTTTTGTCATCTGAGTCTGAATCAAAAACGAAGGAACACAACTGTTGATGCTTCTGCAGCATTATTATATTTCACGCTCCTCAGGGTCCACCAGAGAAATGTAAAGTAAACCTGAATTTTTTCCACCACAGACATTTAAAATAAACCTGAGTCTTCTTTTTAAAAATCATTTCCTGCACATACCTTTCTTACATCAGTAGGAGGAAGCCTTTGGCTGCTCTTGAGGTTTCCCTGATCCTCCAGGACCCCTCCACTGCTGACCACGCCTCTTCTGCTTCATGACCTTTCTCCCATCCATGTATGCGCCCGGCCACACTGCGCCAGCACCTGTGCAGTAGCATGGAGCTGCTCATGCACAGAGAAGAAAACTGTGCACTAGTGGCTCAATGCTACTGCACAGGAGCCCATGAGACTGCTACTGTCCATGCAATGGCCCAATGCAACCATACTCGTAGACAGAGGTGAGCAATCTTCAACTTTAATGCCAAGGATTGTTTAGAGGATCCCAGCATAGGGCAGGAAGGCCGAAGGAAGGCTGAGGAAGCCTCTCTGCCCATCCGGAGGCTTCCCCCAACTGAGGTAAGCATCTACCTATTTTCCTTTGGGAGACTTCAGGTTTACTTTAAAGGGCACTCAAGGCCAGATTTATACTTTTATAACCCAAGGTTAACTTTTTTGTTGCTTCTCATCCATGTGCAATAGTGCCCCTCCCATTCCATGTGCAGCCCCATGTGTAACATCCAAGTACAGCGGGCCCTCTCTTTCATGTGCACCAGCCTTGCATAGCAGCACCCCTGTTCCATGTGTTGCTCCCTATTTGCAGCCTCTTCTTCCACATTCAGCTACCCTTCTTCCATGTCCGGCTGCCCCAGAAATCCGTCCCTTAATGCAAATTAAGCACATCACCGCTTGAGTGACAAGAGCGCCGCTCCGTCATCCGTCTACCAGCAGCGGTCGGCGCTAGGAGACTGTTAGGCGGCAAAACCACTGTCTATTTACATTGTACAGCGCTGCGATCTACGGCAGTGCTGCACTGGGGCCGTGTCACTCGGCTGTCCCCTGGAGAGGCTCAGAGAGTGACCGGCTCTCATAGGCTAATGCCTATGAGAGCTGATCAATGTGATTGGCGGGCGGGGGATGGAGCAGCGATCAGAGCCCACCAACAGAAAGCTCAGGTGGTGGGCAGAAAACAAAAGGGGAGGGGGGATCACTTGTGTGCTCAATAGTATAGCTCAGTGATGGCTAACCTTGGCACTCCAGCTGTGGTGGAACTACAAGTCCCATAAGGCATTGCAATACTCTGACAGCTCTAAGTATAACTCGAGGAGGGAGAGGCATGATGGGATTTGTAGTTTTGTCACAGCTGGAGTGCCAAGGTTAGCCATCACTGGTATAGCTCTACAGTGAGCTCTTAAAGCTGCACAGCACTAATTTGTAAAACATTACCTGGTCACTAGGGGGGTGTAAGCCTATCGTCCTGAAGTGGTTACGAATGAAAGTGCCAGTTCATAGTGAAAACATATTCTGAGCTCCTCCTAAAGGGGCCCATACACCTAACGATTTTCCCGCCGAAATACGGCCGTTTCTATGACAGTGATCGAAACGGCCGTGAATTCGCCGCGCACACCGCTGACAGTACAATGGATTTCCGTCCGAAAACCATCGTTCCCATCGACTCCCGTCGATCCATCCGTGCTGAAGATTTTTCTCGATCGCCGACCGGTCGGGAGTGCGTCGATAGCGGCGTTCGAATGCCCGACGACCGACGCAATACAGCTGAGATACACTGCTCCGCCGGCGTGAGTCCCCGCTGTCACCTCCCGGCTGGCATCTTTTCCGCATCACGGCATCCGGCATAACTTCCTGTGACACTGCAGTGACAGCGGAAGTACAAATAGAGGGCGCACTATTTGAATTTCCGCTGTCACTGGAGTGACAGAAAGTTATACGCGGATGCCGGATGTGTGATGCGGAAGGTGATGGGAGAAGATGCCAGCCGGGAGCTGATGCGGAGAAGATGCCGGGACCAGGCGGAGAAGAAGACAGCGGTGGACCAGGGGACTCGCGCCGGCCGGAACAGGTAATGTATGCAGCGGCAGCTCCACAGATTGTGATCGGTTTCATGCTGAAATCGATTCACAATCTGTTTGCAGTAGGGTGGCCATACGATCCCTCTCTGATCAGAATCGATCAGAGAGGGATCTATCTTTTGGTCGAATCTGATGGCAAATCGACCAGTGTATGGCCACCTTTACCCTGGTGCCTCTTTTACAGAAAAGTCGCAACATATCAGTTTCCCCATTCAACATATTGTCTTTGTATTACATTATTATTTATTGGATTCATATAGCGCCAACTTATTACACAGTGCTGTACAATACATAAGATTACAGACAAAGATAACGGGGTGACCAACAACACAATACAGGTAAAAAGCAATATAATACAACAGCACAATACAGGTAATAAGCAAAACGGTACACAACACAATACAAGTAGTAATGCAATGCCAGATCATACACTGGGGTGGTAGTCCCAATAATACAAGTTCACATTATTCTGGGTAGAGTGCACAGTCAAGTATAATACACAAGGAGAGAGGGGGTGGTGACACATCTGCATCGAGGGGTTGTCAACAGAGAGAGTTAGGGCAGCGTTGAAGTGGGGTAGGCCTCCTTGAAGAGGTGAGTTTTAAGGGCTTGTTTGAAGGTGTTGAAGGGGGGGGGGCAAGCCTGATGGGCAGTGGGAGAGAGTTCCACAGGATGTAGTCAGCTCTAGTAAAGTCCTGTAGTCAAGCATGGTAGTTAGAAATGCCTGGGGTGGTTAGGAGAAGGTTGCTGGAGGAGCGAAGTGGGCAACCAGGTGTGTATTTGCTGACCAGGTTGTAGATGTATATTCAGTTACATGTAGAGATGAAATGACTTGCTATTCTTCGCATTCTATTTTTTAACATGCAATTTACACAGCGTTCCAACTTTTTTGGGGGGAAATGAGGTTGTAAATAGAAAACATAATTATAATGACAACATAGCAAAAAAAGCAAGCAGCAGATTTGTGCAGATGCCAGCAGCAAGGTGCGCTTACGTGCGGCGGTTGTTATAAAATGTTATGTAACTGTCAGTGTGTTTGTCAACTGTGCTATTAATAACCGTACAGCGCGGTGTGACACTGTTATTCCTTACCAGAAGAATAAGCCTATAAATGTTAATCATTCCCCTACTGAGTAAAAAAAAAAGTAATTAAATGATAGGCTTTAATGTTTCCTGCTATTATTGTATGCTGCCTTGGACAATGACAAACAGCGGTAGAAGCAGCGCAGCCGGTCGTCTCTGCAGCCTGCCGCCTGCTCTGGAAAATAGTGCGTGTGTTCCAGGGCTGCGAATGGCCTTGGGGGTAATCTGGTGGTTTACTGCCAATGTCTAATAGCTGCTAAAACTGCCTACAATGTTTTACCAGTTATAATCAGCATAAATCTCCCGGACCAGGCGTTTATGTACAGCCATAGCACCTCCATATATAAAAGCAGATGACAGGCGTCTGTGTTTCACTGCTCGGTTACACTTATGAAAACCGATGTGACAAAAGCGCAGATGTTGGGCCGCTCGCAGAATGATTGCACGTCGCTGTAAAACGACAGCAGCGCATTCTTGCTGATTCAAACAGTTTTCTTTGTGGCTTCATTTTCTGGCTTTGGCTGATTTGCTTCTGTAGAGTGGAATAAATAAAAGGATATTTTGACAGCTTGGTTGACATCAGCCTAACTATCACCGTCACTGGGTGTGCAGCTGTTACAAGGCCTAAGAGGTGACCTGTGTGGTGTCAACTCATCATCCATAATTTAAGGATCACTCCAGCGAAAAAAGTAAGCAGTTAAAATCTGACAAAACCGACAAGTTTTGGACTAGTCCATTTCCTTAGGGTGGAGTCTCTGGGTTTTCTTTGTTTTCAAAAGCATTCTTTGAACAGCTGTTTAACTACCAAAATAGTAAGATACCAGCCAGCCTCCCTACTCACTTGCACACTATGGCTATCATTCATAAAGCATTTCCGCATGCGGAAATGCTGAAAACCGCTGACTTTACCAACCACTAAGCAAAATCTCCATTCATAAAGGCTCTTTCCGCATGAAAAGCTGACATTCCCAAGCAGAGTGATACATTTCCGCCTTGTGCGGTGGTTTTCTAGATTTATCTAGAAAAAGTAACAAAATGTCCATTCATAGAGATTAGAGCAAGCGGTATGCGGACGGGGATTACCACTCCCTCAGCAGTAACGATAACCATGCGGAATACATGTAACTAAATGGGACAGACCTCCCAAGCAGCAGCAGAGAGAGCAGCGCAAGGAGGGACTCTGCCAGCTTCTGTTTCCGCAAGCCTACCGCCAGTCTACCGACAGCCTTTTTCAGGAAATCTCCGCACTTCTCTCGCAACTGGCAACATTTTTATGAATGACCCCTCAGAAGTCTAAAATACCGACAGCGGTGTTTTCCCGCACTGTTTCTCCTTACCGACAGCACTTTTATGAATGATAGCCTATATTGGGCTTGATTTACAAAACGGTGCTAACTTTAGCACTGGCCCTTAGCACGTCTAAACTCAGTTGAAATGTGAGAAGTAGTGATCGTGCGCAAAGTACCGCGCGCAAAGTTTTGCGCGCGCACTGCATAGAGCGCAGGGCGCTCCGCGCGAAGTGCCCATTAAAGCCTATGGGACTTAGCGCGCGCATAGAACTTTGCGCGCAAAACTTTGTGTGCGATCTGATTGAGAAATCCGGTGCTAACCTACTTAGCACCCTGGTTAGCGCGCCTTAAGACTTTAGACGTGCTAAGTAGGTTAGCACCTCTTAGTAAATCAAGCCCATTGTCAGTTACACTTAAAGAGAAACTCTAACCAAGAATTGAACTTTATCCCAATCAGTAGCTGATACCCCCTTTTACATGAGAAATCTATTCCTTTTCACAAACAGACCATCAGGGGGTGCTGTACGGCTGATATTGTGGTGAAATCCCTCCCACAAAGAAATTCTGAGTATGTACTCTTGGCAGTTTCCTGTCTGTGAACCCTGTTGCATTGTGGGAAATAGCTGTTTACAGCTGATTCCAACTGTCAAAACAGCAAGCAGCAGCTACATCACTTGCCAGCAGTAAAAATGTCATCATGTGATAAATGTCAGAATATAAATCAGGGATTTAAAAGATTTTTACAATGGGCAAACACTGACTAAATCATTTATACATCATTATTGTAAAAATGAAGCACTTTTTTTATTACATTATTTTCACTGGAGTTCCTCTTTAAGGTAGCCACTAACGGTCCAATTTCTAATGAAAAAATAGTTCGAGCGATCAGAAATTCTGATCGGATTGTCTGTAAATAATCTCCGTTGATGGGCACAATCGATTATGAACGATTATAAAAATAGTCGTCCGATTGGATTTTCATCATACCAAAATTTGGATTTTCTTGTTGGTGATAGATAGGAAGCAAAGATTGGTTCGTGAATGGTGCAATGAACGATTTCACTTCCGATCAGAATTTCTGATCGCTCGAATGATTTTTCGCTAGAAATTGGATCGCTAGTGGCCACCTTTAGTAACTGCCGTTCAAAAAATGAAAACAAAGAAAACCCTGAGAATACCCCATGAGGAGACAGACTGGTCTACAGGTTTCAAACTCCAGGCCTGGAGGGCCAGATCCATGCCAGTGTTTAGGATGGACTGAGAAAGAGAGGAATGTGTTCTACCTGATGGACCACACCTTTCCTGATTCAGACCAAATTAATTTGAGCTGTGTCAAAAATGTATGAGGACCTCAGCCCTCGAAGGACCAGTCTGACATCCCTCGACTAGTTCGAAGCTTGTCGGTTCTGACAGACTGCTTACTTTTTTGTTGTTGAAGTGGTCCATTAAATTCTAATCTTAGATAGACAGGTTCTGATGCGACTACCCCCCGGAGTGTACCAATAAATTTATGTTGTTCTAAATACACAGCTCGTTGTGTCTGCTTGCAGGAGGTAAGTCCACCACTGCCTCCTAAGCATTTTTAAACCTTTTAAGTATTGTTTTTATTCTTTTGGCGCCTCTGTCCTCGTCATATTTAATATCCACCCTTGGTGGAGGGGGATACCCCATCTTTTTCCTATCTACAGAGAGCGACTTCTTATTCCTGAGTGAGGACAGGTTAATCTCCTCACCTGCCTATATAGTGGTTACCTGGAGGTAACCCGTGTTTGTGAGTATATCGTTGTACTCTTTAGTAATTTTCCCATTACCTTAACCTACTACACTATATTTTGGCTCTCGGTTCTTCTCTTTACATATACAGGTTCTGAGCATGTATGGTTAGTACTGTAAAATGAAGTATGTTAGCACACAACACAAGAAGGTCCCATGGATCTGCCTATACACCACGATTCGAGATCCGGGTACCAGACCAGTTCCAGTAGTCCATCACCTTTTTTATTTCATCCTCAATAAGACAGACATACAACATGGTGTGGACGGCCTGACTGTAACGATTGTGGAATTCTCTCCGTGATCAGCGCACAAGACGTGCGCTGACACTGCGGAAATCCTCCACAAGCGTATAATTTGAGGGAACCCAGCAAAAGGTGCAATGCACCTGTAGAGGGAAATTTCTGTCGACAGGTGGAGCTGTGGAGTGCAGAGGAACAGCTCCTCTGCCCTGCACAGACGCCAGACAGGAATTGTACGAAGGGAAGAAATGCAAGGCAAGATAGCCCTGAAAGAGAGAGATCAAAGCGACAGAGGGTATGTGTGTCCACCAATCTAGTCGCCACCCAGCGACGATGAACACACAACCATGAAGATAAAGTGAGAAGGCAATCGCCAGAGATGGCGATTGCTAACAGCGACACAAGACCGAATAAGCACAGATGAGGAATGTATGTATGTCCACCAATCTAGCCGCCAACCTGCGACGGTGGACACACAACAGAAGAAACCAAGTGAGAACGCAATCGCAAGAGAAGCGATTGCGGAAGAGAATGAGCACAGGGACAGAATGTATGTATGTGCCCCAATCTAGTCGCCAACCCGCGACGGTGCACAGACAACAGCAGATATGAAGTAGGAGCGCAATCGCGAGAGAGGCGATTGCCAGAGGTGACACAAGGCTACAGCAAGGCAGAGCACGAGAATAGCAAAGGCACAGCAAATCATACAATGAGGGGATAAGGAAAATAACAAACGCCAACTAAACGCGAACACCGCACTCATTCACAACAGCGAACGCGTTTTCTGCGCGGTCTCCGCGTGATAAGCACAACAGAGACAAGCACGCCTAACTAACCACCGACAGACAAACATGAAACAGAGGACGCTTGCGCTTGCTTAACGGTTACCTCACCGAGCTTCCAGCAAGCGTTCATAGCAGACAAGACAGATACACGAAAACAGGAATAAGTGAGAGATACGATCCACTGCTCCTTCCGCCAGAGCGAGTGCGATCCAGGCAAGACAGATCAGATGAGATAGCTGATAGCAACCGCTGCTCCAGCTATACTCCAAGAACAAAGATCAGAACGACTTCCTGTCGACCACCCCTGGGACAGGACAATCGCAACTGACAAACAAAACAGATATGCAATCCTAACTGCACTAGGGAACCTGCCTAGTGCAGTCCCAAGAATTACTCTAAGCTAATCTTTAAACAATGAGCAAGGCTAACACTCCAGGAGTGTTTCACAGGACTAACCCTTATGACCAGCAAAGGTCTGTGATATCACATGGTATTTATAGTACAAACCTCTAGGGGATGTGGCTAGGCAATTTGCATGACAAACGTATGCAAATTCCTCAGCAGCAGCAAGCTGCAAAACTGACAAAAGGTCTCTCTTCCAGAGACCTGCAGAATGCAGACCTGAACAGTGGTCAAAAAACTGCCTGCCTGCGCAGGCAGCTGAGCGGATCATTACACTGACAAGCCGTTTCGCGGGTCTCCACTTCTTCGTCAGAGGGCACAAATAAACTTTGCCTAGAGAAGGGCTGGTGTTCTGAAAATCTTCTTAAAACCCATGTCCTCAGAAAACTACCTCCCGTCCTCCTAACCCCACCCACCCCTTATACTTATCAATTGAAGTCCATGTTCACTTCTCCTTATGCTAGGTACACACCATTTAATTTCCTGTCAGATCGACAGGTTGAACCGATCATTTCCGACATGTCCGATATGTTCCCAATCGATAACGGAAACGATTTTGTGCAGTAGAGATCTGAAAAATCTATCTCTTTATTGATCAGGAGCAGATCAGACATGTTAGAATTTAATGGTTCAACCCAATAACTCGAAAATGCCATGGGCAATTTCAACGAAACTTGGTATACAGATCCCTTACTACCTGGGATGATATGTTCTGGGGGTCGCGCGTCCCCCCTGCATACCTGGGCAGAACTACAAACAACCAATCAGATTTCACCCATTCACATCAAAGGGAAAATTTACAGTAAAAAGCTGCCATTCTCACAGTAATAAAGCCAGGTCACCAAACCTGGTGGCCGAAAAAAAAAATTCAAGGAAAGTGGGCGGAGCGTAAAACAGCTAATCAAATTTCAGCCATTCATTTTAAATGGGAGAATGTAAACTGCAGCCATTCTTACACTGTTAATGACAGGGTTCTCAAACTTGGCATAGTTGGTCACTTGGTGACTGGGATTAATATTCAGGAACGTAGTTGGAGCCTACAACAGAACATCAAAATTCACCTATTGATTTTCAAGGGGAATATTTAAGTTGCTGTCATTCTTACACTGTTAATGGCAGAGGCCTCACACCTACTACAGTCGGTCATTGGGTGACTGGGGTTCAAATTCACAAAAGAGGGTGGAGCCACAAACAGCCAATCAGATTTGTTTGCCTAATTTCAATGGGAAAATTTAAACTGCTTCTAGTCTCACATTATTGATGCCAAGGACCCAAAGCTCACAAGTTTGGTCATTGACTGACAGTGTGTCTAGGTTATAAAAAATGGCCGGCCCCAGCGACAACAAAATACATACCTGAGCAACGCCAGGTCTTCAGCTAATGGATAATGAAGCAACACAGATTTAGAAAGAGCTTCCATAGCAGGCCAGGCTATATTCCCACGGCTCTTACAGTATATACAATGCCCCAGCTTCAATGCTCTCTAATTACACATAGGAAATCATATATTAGGACCTTCCAAACTGAATAGAAATCACAGACAGCTTGGAAGCACACCTAATAATGACAGCTACTTAAGTAACCCTCTAGAGTTTAAAAACAAAACAAAAAACACTGATGGATTATTTGCTAAAAGCGTTGAGCAAATAGGTTATTACTGCAACAGGAAATATTTAGCAAAGCACTTTTGGAAAGAGTTTTTGTTCTTTAATAGACACTTATCTGTTCTTATATAATGCATCTCTCTGTGTCTGAGGCCAGAAGCTTGTCGGGAAGATTCCTCCGGTACAAAGCGGCAGCTTCTATCTGTCTGCAGAATTACCTGGCAGAATTCATTTATCAAAACTGCTTTTGTCTGCTGGTGATAGATTTCCCTTCTCCCCTTGTGCCATTGTCTGTAACTTCTTAGATTGAGCTATTCCTCAAAGGAGAAATATAGATATTTCTCATGCAGCACACACAGTTACTAAGAATGCTTAAAGGATGCTTAAGGAGAATAAAGTGTGCTAATATATACTTACCCCCATGTTCTAGAGACTCTTGAGACCCCTGCAGGCTACTCCTTTCACCTGGCCTTCTGTTCCTCTCGCCGATGTGTGCCCCATTCCTTGCCGGCACTGGGACTAGTCGGAGCATGGCGCATGCGCAGTACACTCTACCCCGCCCCCATGTATTGTGCTCCTGCGTGGCTGTGCACAACAGCCATGGCCAAGAGCATCTTGGGCATGCGCAGTTTGGAAAAGAGTGGAACTTTGCATGCCCAGGAAGCTCCCAGCGTAGGCTATAACACACAGCCATGCGGGAGGGAGTACAGAGAGGATGCATGTATGGATGGCGCATGCATACTGAAAATCGACCAAAGCCCCAAGACAGAGACGATGGCCGGACAAACGAAGAGTCTATAGGACACAGAGGTATTAAGTGACCCTAAAGCAGTGTTTCTCAAACCTGTCCTCGTGACTCCCCAATGATGCATGTTTTGCAGGAAACCTCACCTAAGCACAGGTGGGATAATTCGTGTCTCAGCTACATGGAATACACCTGGCTGAGACACTAATTACCCCACCTGTGCTTAGGGGAGGTTTCCTGCAAAACATGCATCATTGGGGAGTCACGAGGACAGGTTTGAGAAACACTGCCCTAAAGTAATATCATCTGAGGAGATGTAGATTTGGTAAATAATCAGACGTTACCTTACATAAAAACTCATATCTGAATATTCTGCAGTTACACAGAAAGAAGGGAATTAAAGGAATAAGTCTGCCTATTGGTCAACCATCACATTATACAGTCAGTCTGTCCAGCCGGTCTGAAAGGTTAAATAAGGAAGTGTTGTACTTTCTCCTGACACTTGGAGATTTCCACCTGACAACCTTAGCAATACTAATGTTCATACATCTCTCCAGGGTATAACTCTCATTCTGCTATATAGTTTTGACTGATGATGCACTTATCCTATGCTTGTTTTCGATTGTTCAGGTTAATTCCCAAGTCTTCTTAAATGAAACTGTCAGAAATTATGATAAATGATGAAAGGATATGTAATCAGAGCTTATATAATTTTTAAGTCAAAAGGATGAGTAGTTTTAATGTAAAGCCCTATTTAAGCCTTATGTTTTGTAAAGCATATTGCAAGGAACATATCACAATTTTTGTACATTGCATATAAACCATTCCTGCAATTATTTTTTTATTACCTGGCTGGCTGAGTTTGCAAAGCTGTCTTCCTTTGCCAATATCTGACTTTGCTTGCCTTAGAAAACATCAAGCCTGTGAGCCATTCAAAATCCTCCTCATCCAGTCATTGCTTACATGGGGTAGTCAGAGAGGAAGCACCAGTTAGTATTTCCCACTGACCACTGTGCTGACTGACTGTGCCAATCCTACCTACATTAAAGCACAAAATCGGGCCAGGAGAAATCTACTCAGCAGCACTGAAAAGGCTTGGTGTTTCTTTAACAGTTTCACAGCATCAGAACTTTGTTTTTCTTACCCGAGCCTCATTTTTAGCTGCAAAGAAGAAAACTGCTCGGGCATTTTCCCCTGATGCTGTGCAAAGCATGATGGGATTTCTGATGTTGTTGTTCTCGTCCTGCTGTTTTGGCGCAGCTGGGAGGGGCGATCAGTACACAGGACAGTTGGAACTCTGTCTCATGCTCCGTTACCTCCTTTCAACCAAAAAGATGGCTGCCACCATGAAATCACAAACATTTGCCTGTTCTTTTTAAACAGGGTGGCTAAGAGATTATATTGCCTATCTATTTTAATTAACATAACTAATGTAACTTAATGACAGTATGTTTGTTTAGGCTGAAGTTCCCCTTTAAGGTTGCTCAGCAGATAGTTGGTTGTCCTCTTTTCCCACTAGAAGAACTATATACTTCCTGTTGTTTTATGAATATTAAGAACAATTTATGAGATTTCTTACACCCAGGACGTGTTGCTTGACCGTCTAAAAAAGGGCAGACATTTCAGACTTATAAAGTCTAAGACAAATAGATAAAAGTGGGATTATACTTCTCAAACTAAAATTTCAAACAAAAATTTCAGTAACTACTTTTAGGTACATGAAAGAACATTTGAAAGCAATCCCACATATTCTCTCTGTGTAAAAATGTTTATTTTCACTGCAGAGATAACGCTGTAATCCCCGAAGGCCGGTTTTTGGCGGTGCAGCCCACACCGCTACTTCTCAGTGTGAAACCGGCCTCAGTTGTTAGCTATGCAAAAGAGCTTCTCTGAGCTACCTGACCCAACTTGGGTCAAATACACTCCTGTTTTCTGAAGCACTTAACCACTTGCCGATCAAGTGATTTTCCATTGATCTGTGCTGGGTGGGCTCTTCAGCCCCCAGCACAGATCGTATTGCAGGCAGGGCGATCAGACTTCCCCCCTTTTTCCCCACTAGGGGGATGTCCTGCTGGGGGGGTCTGATCGCCGCCACTTTGCTGTGCCTTGCGGGGGGGGGGCTCCTCAAAGCCCCCCTCCGCAGCGCTATTCCCCCCTCCCTCTCCTTCCCTCCCTCTCCCTGGCTCTGTGGGCGGTACAGGACGGCGATACGTCCTGTACCGCCTCTGATAGGCTTAAGCCTATCAGACGGCAGCGATCCCTGGCCTATCAGAGGCCAGGGATCGCCGATCTCCTTTACGGCGCTGCTGCAGCTGCAGTGCCGTGCAGTGTAAACACCGGGGATTTCTTCCCCGCTTGTTTACATTTCACCCGCGAGCCGCGACCATGGAAACCCGCAGACAACCAGTTTACGCCAATTGGCGTTAGCTGGTCGTCAAGAGGTTAAAGGACACCCGAAGTGACATGTGACATAATGAAATAGACCTGTGTATGTACAGTGCCTAGCACACAAATAACTAGGCTGTGTTCCTTTTTTTTCTTTCTCTGCCTGAAAGAGTTAAATATCAGGTATGTAAGTGTCTGACTCAGTCCTGAGTCAGATAGGAAGTGACTACAGTGTGACCCTCACTGATAAGAAATTACCATTTTTATCTCTTTCTTGCTCTCTTTTTGTGCTTTAGGTTTACTTTAATATATAATTTCACCCGAGTAATAATAAAAATATCACTGAGTAAATTACATAGATCAAAAAACATCCAAGACTTCCTTTAAAATGTGGATAGTGAAATCTTCTGAAGCAGTTATTATGTAGTTGTTTTATTAACACCCTCTCCCAGGGGTGCCTGAACGTTTAGCAGCACGGAGTGTGTTATAGACGTGATAGCGCAGATGAGAAACAGACAGTGCAGTACCAAATAACATTAGATGTTTTCTGAGATTCTGAGAAAGACAAGCCCTGGTTCCCATGGAAACTGTCTCTCTCAATATCATCAAAGACAAGGATGCAGAACAGTGACCTATGTATTTACTTTCTGTTACAAATATTAGATCAGCTGGGCTTTCTTCCATAAGGCTCGGAATATCCCTATTCTTTTTACTCGTCCTTGTAATTGGCCAATTTAAATTCACACGCTCTAATTGCTGGCGTTTCTCTCGGTTTTGGTCAGTTCCTCATAACATTACAACATGTTTGGAGATGTACAATGGGATAAAAAGGATGTCATGTATTTCCCTAGAAATGAGGATGCAAATGTTAAATGCTCTCTGAACAGAAATATAAATGGGGGAGTGGTGTGGCAATGATGATGGCGTACAGAGCAGCCCTAAGCTATAAATCTGCCCTTTTAGAAAGGAAGATTGTTTCATTGGAATAATAAACATCTCTGGGGGTGGGGGGTGGGGATACTGTGGAGGCAGCAGATTAAAGTGGACCCGAACTCTTGCACAGGAACGAAGGAAACAGAGAGAAATGCACCCTGTATGTATTTAGCTTGACTAATTCCTCCTCATATGTGACTTATCCCAACTGGAATGTAATCTCTCAGCAGTGTCAGCTGACTTCCACTGCAGAGAGGCTAATTTGTAAACACAGGATGTTAAACTTATGCCTGTTTACATGGAAGTAGACACCCTGCATATTTATTGCAGGATTTGTATCAGCTGTAACACAGCATTGTTTTTCTTTAAAGATTATTATGCTGTTGCTTATCTTTTAGCGCAGAGAACCAGAGAGGAAGTTCTGAGTTCAGATGCTCTAAGATGGTTCTTCTGTCTGTAAAGATGGAAAGAGCCCTGTCAATCAATTTAGATACTTATGTTACCTCAGGATGGAGAAGCCTCTGGATCCTACAGAGGTTTCCTGTCTTTCTCTCCCAGACTGATCCAGTGCTGGTACCCCGGAAATGTGGCCTCACTATGCCTGGGCAGTAGCACGGATCCGCCTAGGCTTCAGCAGAAAAAGGCCTATGCTACTACGCAGACGGCTTCTGCATGCGCAGTAGCACAGACCCGATCGGGCTCTGCTTTTTCCTCCTAAACCTGAGCCGGTCCGTGTTACTGTGCATGCGCAAGCTGTCAACAAGGTCTACTTGACAGTTTTCAGCTGGACCCAACCAGAGAATTCTTCCCCTAGCTAGGCAAGTACCCTAATTGGTTCCTTTTTCCGTAACCAAGAATTGAACTTCATCCCAATCAGTAGCTGATACCGCCTTTCTCATGAGAAATCTATTCCTTTTCTCAAACGGATCATCAGGGGGCTCTGTATGGCTGATATTGTGGTGAAACCCCTACCACTGTGTGATGTCAGGACCATGGTTCTGACATCACACTGTGGGAGCCTTGTTGCATTGTGGGAAATAAAGGCTGTTTCCAACTGCCAAAAATGCAAGCAGCATCTCCTTCCGCTGACATCACCTGCCAGCAGTAAAAATGTCACCATGTGATAAATGTCAATCAGGGAGAGGAAAGATTTTAAAATGAGCAAACACTGACTAAATCATTTATACATAATTATTGTAAAAATGTTTTTTATTACATTATTTTCTTCAAGCCTAGTAGCTGCTGACTAATTAACCAGCTGCTTGAAAGTAATGTTAATTTATATGTATGTATTTAAAATTTTACAATTTTACATTCTTCAACAGATGTCCTTTAACCACTTCAGCCCTCAGTCGTTTTCACTTTATGCATCCGAGCAATGTTTACCTCCTATTCATTAGCCTATAACTTTATCACTACTTATCACAATGAACTGATCTATATCTCGTTTTTTTCCGCCACCAATTAGGCTTTCTTTAGGGGGTACATTTTGCTAAGAGCCACTTTACTGTAAATGCATTTTAAAAACGGGAAAAAAATCATTATTTCTCAGTTTTCGGCCATTATAGTTTTAAAATAATACATGCCTCCATAATTAAAACCCACGTATTGTATTTGCCCACTTGTCCCGGTTATTACACCGTTTAAATTATGTCCCTATCACAATGTACGGCGACAATATTTTATTTGGAAAAAGAAGTGCATTTTTTTTCTGTTTTGCATCCATCACTATTTACAAGCTTATAATAAAAAAAAATATATAGAAATATTTCATCTTTACATAGATATTTAAAAAGTTTATACCCTTAGGTAAATATTTGTGTTTTTTTTTTATTGTAATGTTTTTTTGTTTTTTTTTATTAAACATTTTATGTGGGTATTTTTGGGAGGGTGGGATGGAAATAATATTTTTTTTTAAATATATGTGTATTTTTATATTTTTTTACATTTAGATGTAGTTTTACTTTTTGGCCACAAGATGGCAGCCATGCGTTTGTTTACAATGACGTCACTCTAAGCGTAACATGTACGCTTAGAGGGACGGAGGAAGCAGAAAAAGCGAACCTTCCGAGAGAAGCTGTCGCTTTTTCTGCGGGGGAGAGGAATCAGTGATCGGGCACCATGCCCTGATTCACTGATTCCCTGGCTAACGAACCGCGGGCCGGAAATGCACGTGCGCGATCAGCCGCGAGAGCGCACATGGCCTCCTGAACGTAGTTTCTACGTCCAGGAGGTGAAAGTAGTTAAAGAGACTTTGTAACTAAAAAACCCCTCTGGGGGATACTTACCTTGGGAGGGGGAAGCCTCAGGGTCCCAATAAGGCTTCCCTGACCTCGGAAGCTTGTCAGAATCGAGCACTGGCTTGCACGAAACCTCCCCCGTCAAGCTTGACAACCGGTGATTTACAGTATTTACCTCTCTGCGATCCTGCGCAGGCACACTAGCGGCTCTACGTTCGAGCTAGGCAGAAATAGCGCAAAGGAGTCAATCGGGTTTGGATATTTCCGCCTCACCCGAACAAAGAGCCGCCAGTGCGCCTGCGCAGGATCACGGTAGGTAAATATTTACCCAGCAGCACTTCGGATGGTCCCGGCACTCTAACTGAGGGGCGTAGGAGGACGGGGGAAGCCTTGTTAAGAACCCGAGTCTTCCCCCTCCAGAGGTAAGTGTCCCCCAGATTATTAAATACAGATTCTCTTTAAATAATGCAGAAAGGGAGACTGCAAATGTAAACATCTAAAATGCGTTTCAAAGAGACTTGGTGAACATACCAGTCTTGTACAGCATTGAAGGATTCTTCATTGGTGATGTCATACATTAGTATGAAGCCCATTGCTCCTCGGTAATAAGCCGTGGTAATCGTACGATACCTCTCCTGACCGGCCGTATCCTGAAATAGCAACAACAATACAATTCAAGTCAGTCAAATTAATGTACAGCCAAACATGCAAATACTTTCAGATTTTAGCAGGGCTGGATTTCCCATAAGGCACATGCTACAGGCGCCTGATGATGGAAAGGCAGTATAACATGTACTGTTGATATTGTAGCTGCTTCCTCTTTAATTAATATGTACATTGTAGCTGCTTCCTGTATAATATGTATATTGTAGCTACGTCCTGTATAACATGATGTACATTGTAGCTGCTTCCTGTGTAATATGTACATTGTAGCTGCTTCCTGTATAACATGATGTACATTGTAGCTGCTTCCTGTGTAATATGTACATTGTAACTGCTTCCTGTATAACGTGTACATTGTAGCTGCTTCCTGTATAACGTGTACATTGTAGCTGCTTCCTGTATAATATGTACATTGTAGCTGCTTCCTGTATAATATGTACATTGTAGCTGCTTCCTGTGTAATATGTACATTGTAGCTGCTTCCTGTGTAATATGTACATTGTAGCTGCTTCCTGTGTAATATGTACATTGTAGCTGCTTCCTGTATAATATGTACATTGTAGCTGCTTCCTGTGTAACATGTACATTGTAGCTGCTTCCTGTGTAATATGTACATTGTAGCTGCTTCCTGTATAATATGTACATTGTAGCTGCTTCCTGTGTAATATGTACATTGTAACTGCTTCCTGTGTAATATGTACATTGTAGCCGCTTCCTGTGTAATATGTACATTGTAGCTGCTTCCTGTATAACGGGTACATTGTAGCTGCTTCCTGTATAACGGGTACATTGTAGCTGCTTCCTGTATAGTATGTACATTGTAGCCACTTCCTGTATAACGCGTACATTGTAGCTGCTTCCTGTATAACATGCACGTTGTAGCTGCTTCCTGTGTAATATATACATTGTAGCTGCTTCCTGTGTAATATGTACATTGTAGCTGCTTCCTGTGTAATATGTACATTGTAGCTGCTTCCTGTATAACAGGTACATTGTAGCTGCTTCCTGTATAACGGGTACATTGTAGCTGCTTGATGTATAGTATGTACATTGTAGCCACTTCCTGTATAACGCGTACATTGTAGCTGCTTCCTGTATAACATGCACGTTGTAGCTGCTTCCTGTGTAATATGTACATTGTAGCTGCTTCCTGTGTAATATGTACATTGTAGCTGCTTCCTGTGTAATATGTACATTGTAGCTGCTTCATGTATAATATGTACATTGTAGCTGCTTCCTGTATAACACGATGTACATTGTAGCTGCTTCCTGTATAATATGTACATTGTAGCTGTTTCCTGTGTAATATGTACATTGTAGCTGCTTCCTGTGTAATATGTACATTGTAGCTGCTTCCTGTATAACGGGTACATTGTAGCTGCTTCCTGTATAATATGTACATTGTAGCTGCCTGCTTCCTGTATAACGTGTACATTGTAGCTGCTTCCTGTATAATATGTACATTGTAGCTGCTTCCTGTATAACGTGTACATTGTAGCTGCTTCCTGTATAATATGTACATTGTAGCTGCTTCCTGTATAATATGTACATTGTAGCTGCTTCATGTGTAATATGTACATTGTAGCTGCTTCCTGTACAATATGTACATTGTAGCTGCTTCCTGTGTAATATGTACATTGTAGCTGCTTCCTGTGTAATATGTACATTGTAGCCACTTCCTGTGTAAGTGTAACGCGTACATTGTAGCTGCTTCCTGTGTAATATGTACATTGTAGCTGATTCCTGTATAATATGTACATTGTAGCTGCTTCCTGTATAACGCGTACATTGTAGCTGCTTCCTGTATAACGTGTACATTGTAGCTGCTTCCTGTATAATATGTACATTGTAGCTGCTTCCTGCATAACGTGTACATTGTAGCTGCTTCCTGTTTAATATATCACATGGTCAGCTTTGTGGCACCAAAACTAATCTGCTGTCTGACATATCATTCTGGTGTATCACAAAGTATCACAAACCAGTATTAACCTAGCCTGTGTATTTATTATACTTCTACCATTTTATTTATTTTCCTGTTTACATTATTCTTTGTACTTGCAGTACAGGATGGAACACTATGGAGCTGCTGAACATCTTCATCTCTTTCTATGCCAGCCGTCAATCACAGATAATGGCTTGCGGAAAATAAAGACATTGATGTGACATTTAAACAGCGCAGTGTATGGGAATCTGAGCAAATATAAAGCTGGAGGGCTATGGAGTCTTCTACCGAGCTGTCAGTCGGTCTATTCTCATGCACTGATCAGCCAAACCATTCAAGCCACCAGCCTAATGTCCTGTAGCTTCCCCTGGAGATGCATAAATAGCCCTGACCCAGCGAGGCGCATGGACTCAACAAGAAGTCTTAAAATCTTCTGCAGTATCTGGCACAAAGCATCTTCTAACAAAATATTTGGTTTGAAGAGGCTAATGGGTTAACAAGCCTTTCGTCCTTACCTTTAATAGGTAATAACTGTTGTATACAGGAATCACCACAGAAGAGCTGCCAGAAGATAATGTAGCCAAGTTGTCTAGCCATCACAATTTGACCCTTGTCAAAGCCATTCAGATCCTTATGCTTGCCACTTTTCTCTGCACTCACTGCTTAAAGGAATACTATCGATTCACATATTTTTTTCAATTGACACAGGAATTGGAATTGTTTGGGAAGTGCTGCTAAGTACTGGTGTATACATTTTAGTAGCAACTTCTTTGTTTACTGTTAGCAAAATACTTTCAATCTTTACTGACGCCAAAACTGACGGCTGACTGAGCCATGAGGAGAGGGGAAATTCCCCTCACACTTGATCAGTTAACTCTGTGTAGCTCTGTGTGTGAAAGAGAGAGAGAGCTCCCAACATCTGCAGATCCTGTGTCCTGTGTTTCTGACTGAAGTGTCTGAAGAGAGCAGAGAAAATGTAACTAATTGTCACAGCTTTTCATACTGTTTTTGCTTTCAGAGTTTGAGATGTTTTATATTTTCTTTCTGTAGTCTGATATGCAACTCTGGCTGTGCATTGAAGCAGACACCCCTTCTGCAATTGATTTGTCCCAATATAGCTAAATCCTACCCTCAATAAATTACAGTTTTTGCCTCTGATATTTAACATGAAAAGTAGGAAAATGTTTACACAGCTACTTAAGACATTATTTGCACACTGTCATTTTAGAACACTTGGGTATCGATAGTATTCCTTTAACCACTTCAGCCTAAAGTGTTGTTCACCTTGTGCATCGGAGCAACTTTCACCTCCCATTCATTCGCCAATAACTTTATCACTACTTATCACAATGAAATGATCTATATCTTGTTTTTTCCACCACCCTTTAAGCTTTCTTTTGGTGGTACAATTTGCTAAGAATTATTTTATTCTAAATCCATTTTAACAGGAAGATTAAGAAAGAAATGGAAAAAATTCATTATTTTTCAGTTTTTGGCCATTATAGTTTGAAATTAATACATGCTACCGTAATAAAAAAAAAACAAGTATTTTATTTGCCCATTTGTCTCGGTTATTACACCATTTAAATGATGTCCCTATCACAATTTATGGCGCCAATATTTTATTTGGAAATAAAGGTTCATTTTTACAATTTGCGTCCATCAGTATTTAAAAGCTTATAATTAAAAAAAATATATTAATATTCTCTCTTGACATGCATATTTAAAAAGATCAGACCCTTAGGTAACTATTTATGTTGTTGTTTTTTTTTTAATTGGAATTTTTTTTTTTATTAAAAAAATTATTTGGGTAATTTTTGGTGTGGGAGGTAAACAGCTAATTTTAAATGTAATATAATGTAATCATTTAATAAAAAATGTATGTGGGTGTAGTTTTACTATTTGGCCACAAGATGGCCACAGTCAAAAAGTCCTGAAAGTGAATGATCTCGCTTCCTGGAAGCACTAGGACAGTGATGGCTAACCTTGGCACTCCAGATGTGACAAAACTACAAATCCCATCATGCTTCTGCCTCCCCAAGTTATAGCTTAGAGGTGTCAGAGTATTGCAATGGCTCATGGGACTTGTAGTTCCACCACAGCTGGAGTGCCGAGGTAAGCCATCACTGCAATAGGAGGACGGGAAAGAGGCCGTCAGTTTTTCTGCGGGGGACTTAGATCAATGAATGGGAACTATATTCCCATTCATTGATCTGGTGGCTAACAGCAGGCGGCGGGAGTGCGCGTCAGGCAGCAGCAGCAGCACAGTCTATCTGGATGGATATATCCGTCCAGATAGACTTAAGTGGTTAATATGTCCACCCCACAACAGTTGCCATTATAACAAGATGTTCATTCTTAAAGAGCCTGTTTGCAAATGTCAAGAATAGTGATGGTCATGTCTAGGAGAACTCATGGAGAAGCATGTGATTTGCAAAGCTCTGATTTGTTCTGATCACATCCTGCTTTAGCACATGACCATGACTAGCAAATCAGAGACTATCACCTGACCAAACTGATCACATGCTTCTCCATGAGTTCTAGACATGACCATTACTAATCAACAAGATGCAGCAAAGGCCCAATGAAAGAATACATTGAAAGAACAGCAATAATACAAAACAGTTAGGTTTTCCCTGTGCACTGATGTTACCATCCTGCTAATCATTATCATCTCCAGTCAAGAGGTAGAGTGGATTGTCCTATATTTGATTTCTGGTACATGAGACCCGCTAAAGCCCAACCCTTGATTTTGCCCTCAAAGTATCCCAGAACCGGTGTTTGAACAATATACTTTTTATACTGCTTTATCTGTGGTGCTCTGACAGTCACAGCACCATCCTCCCCTCCAGCGCCCCCTTTGTTACCCGCTCTGCTCAGCCGTAATAGTTGACTGAGCAGAACGTCGAGGACGGGCGGGGAGGAAGTGTCAGTTCTTGCTCCTCTCTGCCCGTCCTTAGCTCCGCCCCCTGCACCTCGTAGCTTATAGTTACTCATATGTGTTACTGCACACAGTGTGTAGGGGAGCTGTGCTGTGTGCAGGCTTGTGGTAATTGAGGTCAAAGTGATAGTGTACTAATCACACACACATTGCAGCTCCTCTGCGCGCTGTGTGCTGTAACACAAATAAGGAACGATAAGCTACGAGGTGCAGGGGGCGGAACTAAGGACAAGCAGAGAGGAGGAAGAACTGACACTTCCTTCCCACCCATCATCAACAGCTAAGCAAAGTGGGGGCCACAGGAGTTACTGGAGGGGGAGGAGGATGGTGCAGTGACAAAAAATGTATAAAAAAGTATAAAAAGTAACTAAACTAAAATGGGAAGCACAGTGGTGTAGTGGTTAGCGCTCTCGCCTTGCACCGCTGGGTCCTGGGTTCGAATCCCAGCCAGGTCAACAACTGCAAGGACTTTGTATGTTCTTCCCGTGTCTAGGTGGGTTTTCTCCATTCACTCAAGTTTCCTCCCACATCCCCAAAACATACAGATAAGTTCATTGGCTTCCACCTAAATTGACACTAGATTATGGTGCATACACTACACAATACTTACATAGACATATGACTGTGGTAGGGACTAGATTGTGAGCCCCTCTGAGGGAGAGTTAGTGACAAGACAATATAATCTGTACAGTGCTGTGTAATATGTTGGCGCTAGATAAATACCAAATAAATAAATACATATCATGTTCAAAACCCGGTTCAGAGGTACTTTAACTCCACTCCCAGTTTAAATGCATGCAGATGTCGTTTTCAGTTTTGATACTTTATAGAATTGGTACCGTGGCACCCCAGTCTAATATGAAGAGTAAGGTCGCAGCTGTGCAGGGATGAATCCTCACATCCAAATAGTCAATGTAATGATAGTATTTCACAGCGCAGGTATACTCTTCTTTACTGTGTATCTCTCCACTTCACCACCTGTATGCACTCAAAATGCAAAAAGGGATGCTTTCAGTGGCTTAAAGAGAGTCTGAAGCGAGAATAAATCTCGCTTCAGACCTCATAAATAGCAGGGGCATGTGTGCCCCTGCTAAACCGCCACTATCCCGCGGCTTAACGGGGGTCCCTGATCCCCCAAATCCCCTCGGTGCAGCGGGGGAGCGCTTCCTGGTTGGGGCAGGGCTAACTGCCGCAGCCCTGCCCAATGTGCGTCTGTCAGCGCGTATCTCCGCCTCTCCCCCGCCCCTCTCAGTCTTCCTTCACTGAGAGGGGCGGGGGAGAGGCGGCGATGCGCCGCTGATAGACCCGACTGGAGGCAGGGCTGCGGCGGTTAGCCCTGCCTCCAGGAGCGACCAAGTCTGCGACCAAGTGTTGCAGTGGGGGGTTTGGGGGTGAAGGGACCCCCGTTTAGCAGCGCGATAGCGGCGGTTTAGCAGGGGCACACGTGCCCCTGCTAACTTTGAGCTCTGAAACGAGATTTATTCTCGCTTCAGAGTCTCTTTAAGTCAATTTGTTTATTTCTAGATAAAAAGCAGTACAGGCAATACGAGGTGGGCACTTACTTCTAGAGGGTCCTAATCCACTTAGGACCCTTCCCACGCTTGTTGCGCTTCCCACTATATGTGGTACTAAGACCTCACTACTCGATCCTGTTTCCGTGCTGCCCGCTCTTGTCCCTTTTTTGATAGCCCGCACCCATTGCAGGTTTTCTAAACTTTGCCTCTCAGGGGACATCCGTAGAGACCTGGCATATATCAGGAGACCGGATGTCATTTCAATGAGGACCTGGGACCAGGAAATGCACCTGCGATGAATGGCAATCAGTGATGCGTAATCAGGAAATGCAGGCAGCCAGGGATAGAAAGAACTCTCAGGCTAATTACGCTGGAAGCTCATTGATGAAAGCCATTTGTGTTGATTGTGTGAATGATCCATTATTATGCTGTGAACTGTGTGCTGCTGTTATATAACGCACAGGTGATGATGATGACGATGGCCATTTACAGCTATTACGGAACTCGCGCTCGCCTTGCTGTGCCGCGTCTATTTATAGCGCAATAAGACACTCCAGATACATTCGGGAATTAAACAAGGTTCATCAATGTCATGAATTCATTTCCGTCTAAGAAAAGCTATTCAGTTTTGTTACTCATCACTTTGTCCATGTGCTTACATTGATATCCATTAGCTGTAAGCGCATTCATACTGTTTCCATGTAAAATGGTTAGAAGGGGTCACTTCATGCACCGTATATATCTAATTATATCACAGTCAGGGCTGGATTTACCATGTGGCACTGTAGGCACATGCCTACAGGCGCCTGATGATGGAAAGGCGGTTCACTCCCCTCCCCTGGTGCCTCCCTTTCTCCATCCCTATAAAGAGTCCTGATGAGAGTGTAAATGGCAGGTTACTCACCCAGCGCTCTGCATTCCACTGACGTGGTCTTCCTTCAGTCAGGGGCACCACTAGCTACTTCATACTGAGGGTACCTCCGGCTACTTAATGGTACCTGTAGCTACCTATGGCAGGCAAGGGAAGTAACAGCTGAGCAGAGAAGAGACGGCTGGGACAGCCAGCACACTTGCAGTGCGGTTCGGTGGGGTTTGTAGGTTCATGGAGGGTGAAGTCTGGGGTCCCAAGACATCTGTGCCTATAGGCTCCTATGATGTAATCCAGAGCTGGTCAGAGTCCACACTATGCATATAAAAGTCCACTGTAAAAAAAGCTTGCATCTTCTCATAACACACTATCCAAGATGAGACAAAAGCCTCCACCACACCCGGTAGTTGGACACTAACCGGCTGCTAAGACCCAGATGCAGGTCTACCTGTACCTTGGAGCACTTCCTGACTGTCCCCCACCTCTCTGGCAAATCTTGGGTTCCAGCCCAGTCACTTCAAGTTTAACTTAGTACGTTAAGACAAACACTTATATTGCATTTTTTTCCTGTCGGACTCAAAGCGCCAGAGGTGCAGCCACTAGAACGCAGGCAGTAGCAGTGTTAGGGAGACTTGCCTAAGGTCTCCTACTGAAAAGTTGCTGGCTTACTGAACAGTCAGAGCCAAGATTCAAACCCAGGTCTCCTGTGTCAGAGGCAGAGCCCTTAACCATTACACTTCCCAGCCACCACAGTTACCATCAGCATAACCTCAGAGTAAGGACAATATGGGTGAAAGAGGTACCCTGGTGTGTATAACATTCTTTAAAAACAAATAAAAACGAAAGAAAGGGCGTTAGCTTACCTCCAATAACAAAATCTTTGTAACAACAAAAGATTTTTATTATTAAGCACAGGCAATGCGGGTTTACGGGTCTAAGCCCGCTTCCTCAGGCCAATAACAGTGCCAAATGGAAAAACCTCATTAGCATAGGGAGTCTACTCACTCACACTCAGAGTAAGGAGAACTCCAAATAGTATAAAAACATTTGGCTTTAATAAACTTAAAGCAGCAGGGTCAACCACACTATGCCAGGAAAAAAAAAATGATAAGTAGATAACTCCTTGCTCTACTTGCATAACAGATGTATTGTACTGTCCACATTTTGATTTCAGTTAATTTTATATAGTAAATAAAGGGAATTCTGTCCCTAGCATTTGCCATCTTGGTTCCCTCTGACTGAAGCCAATTCTGATGCAATTTCCTCCCTTACTTTTTTTTTTTCTCCTAGAATCTCTGTCATAGCTGCTTGCTTTGGAAACACATGAGAGCGCAGCAGCATAGACAGTATTTCAGCTCACACTGAACTTCCCTCGGCCAATCACTGAGGAGAAAGAATGTAGGAGGGGAGATGACAAGCTTCCCTCTCTCACTCTCTTCGGCGATGGCAAGAATAGAGCCAAGCTGACCATGAATCTTACAGCAGAAACATTTCTGAATAGACTGAAGAGCTTGCACTGCAGGGTGAGGTTCCAGGCTGCACAATAAACGCAATGCAGTGGGTAAATGGAATTTGATTTTGTGGCTGACAAACCCTCTTTAACTACTTAAGTACCAGCGGTTTCTGCTGCTTTAAGGACCAGAGACCCCAGGTACAGAAACAATGGAATCGCCGCACATACCCGACGCAACCTCCGTCGACTGCCGCGCGTCGGGAACCTGGGCCACCCGCTCTGCTGTTTCTATGGCGGCAGAGTTCCTGTGAGCCGGCCAGGAGGCGCTTTCATTGGCTCCTGACCTTGTCTTTCAATGTAAGGGCCGCGGTAACTGCACATGGTTCGGTACTCTGCTGAAGTCAGTACAGGTAATATTGCCGTGTGCTGTTTTACTGGCAGGTTTACTGAAGCTAGAAGAATCAAGGCCAAAGTTCCCTCCATGGCATCTGAAACTGCTGGAGACATACAGTAAGCTTGTTTTTCTTCAACCGGTTATTCACAGATACAGTATAATGATGCGGACGGTTGTACAAAATGCCCATGTCCTATGAGTAGCCAAAGATTACAGTGTTCTTGAAGTGAATGAGCCAGAAACCTCTTCATGAAAAAAAAGGAAAAAAGTCCTATGGCAACACTGATATGTGTGACCCATGCTTCTGGACAGACCTAGACAATCAAACCACGCCATACAACTGAGAAGGATGCCCTATTAAAATCTCACATGCTGTTTTTGTTGTCTCTAAACCTGACTCAATAAGACATTTTTGGACAGCTTTCATAAGCAAAGAATGGGAAATTGAGAAGTTCATTAGAAGGACTGGCTTGTTTGCCTTTTCAAGCGTGTCCCCTGACTTCCAATCAAACACAAGTTATGCGGGAAAAAGCAGAAAGCTGTCAGATTCAAAATTGGGGGACAAAAATGCAACCACGGGACGTGAACAGACGCAAATGATCTGCGATTCCCCAGAAGGCTCTGACCACACGGACAGGTGCAGCAGCGCACAATCGGCTGTGCGTATCAGCAATCAGACAAAATGCGCACAATTTAATTATGTGTGCTTCCTGCCTTAGGGCATTAAGGTACCAAATATTTAATATACGGGATGTGCTACTTCTCGTGACAAAAACATACAAAGATAGTGAGATAAAGGGTGAAGCTGAAATACTTTCAAAAGTGGACCTGAACTCTTGCACAGGACACAAGGAAAACACAGAAAAATCCACACTGTGTGTATTTAGAGAGAAGCGTCTTACTAATTCCCCCTCATCTTCAAGTAATCACAAGTGTAATTTGAGCTCTGAGCTGCATCAGCACAAGAATTCAGCAGTCTCAACAGACACAGCTAATATGTAAACACGGGAGGCTAACCCTTTCTATGCTTCCATGAAAGCAGGAAGTAGACACCCTGCAGATTTATAGCAGGAGCTCTGAAAGCTGTAACAAAGAAATGTTTTTCTGTAAAGGTTATTATGCTGTTGCTTATCTTTAAGAGCAGAGAGGTAGTTCTGAGTTCAGGTTCGCTGAATCGTCTTACCGCTTTAGTTATTTGCCGTAACATTCTGTGTGCTGTTAATTCAGCAAACAAAACGCTACAGATGAAAGATATGGGCACTGACAGTGCAGTTCATCACATGAAAGGGTTTGCAAAATGTTTTCAAAAGCACTGAGAGACAATGGTTTCCCATCTGCCATCGCTTTTGCGAAAGAACTGGCTGTCTTCCAGAACTGAGATAACACAACATGAACCTAGAAGCTCACCAGAGGAAGCCTTCAGGATAGGTGCACACTTTGCGTTTTTGCCGCTAATGGAAGTCTATGGGCTGCAGGAAAAAATGCATATAAAAAGCATTTTGTATGCTTGCGTTTTTAAAAACACTGGTTTTGTTGCATAATATGCAAAAATGCATCAAAAACGCACATAATGGAAACGCAATGGTATGCTATGTGTTTTTATTTTATTGTTTTGTGCTGTATTTCCGCTTCCTGTTGATTTCCTAGTAATTTTCATAAAACGCAATTGAAAATCGCATGAAAATCGCATATATGCAAATCGCAAACACGTTAAAATGCACGCAAAACGCTTGAAAAACGCACCTGCGGTAAAAAACGATAACGAAAACGCACCAAAAATGCACACACAAAAAAACCTCACATGACATAAAGCGCGACCTTTCACGTTATGTTATGTGTGCACCTACCCTCAAGGTGGACTTCCTGAATGTTGAAGACCATGGAATACCTTCTGCTCAAACACGTATTGAGCAGTCTCGGCTGTATCCCGCACTGTTTGGATTTTTGTTTACTAGCTCGAAATTGAGATCCCTTGAGGAAAGTAACCTCCAAAAGCATTGTTTTGACCTAGCTGTTTCCTTACAAGGTAATGGCCGCAAAGATATAAAAGGTGCAGATTTGTTTTCAGATGTAGAAGTACTTCCAGAGGTCGTACCTGATGAGGCACACAGCGCCCTTGAGATTCTTCATTATATAAGGCAGCCGAATGCTTTCACCAATAGCCTACAGAATCGTGCTTATTATTCCTGTCACCAATTACCTCCTGAGACAGAAGCTTTTCAATGATAAAAAACGAATTAAAAAAATCCCTGAAATTGTCAATGCCTCAATATTTATAAAGAGGGGAAATGGGCAGCTCATCAGAAATGTGCTTTATTTTCTCAAAATAATGGCATTTTTCAGATTGCCAGATTTATAAAAGTGATGATCAGCTTAAAGGGATACTGTAGGGGGTCGGGGGAAAATGAGTTGAACTTACCCGGGGCTTCTAATGGTCCCCCGCAGACATCCTGTGCCTGCGCAGCCACTCACCGATGCTCCGGTCCCGCCTCCGGTTCACTTCTGGAATTTCATACTTTAAAGCCCGAAAACCACTGTGCCTGCGTTGCCGTGTCCTCGATCCCACTGATGTCACCAGGAGCGTACTGCGCAGTCCCAATATGGTCTGTGTCTGCGCTGTACGCTCCTGGTGTGATCAGCGGAATCGAGGACATGGCAACGCAGGCGCAGTGGTTTTCTGACTTTAAAGTCTGAAATTCCAGAAGTGAGCCGGAGGCGGGGCCGGAGCATCGGTGAGTGGCTGCGCGGGCACAGGATGTCTGCGGGGGACCATTAGAAGCCCCGGGTAAGTTCAACTCATTTTCCCCTGACCCCCTACAGTATCCCTTTAAAGCAGCAAGAGACAGATACAGAGACAGATAAATACTTATACTAAATAAAGAGAAAACTCTTCCAGGCATTTCCATCTTTATTGCCTCTGACTGAAGCCAATCCTGATATCTTTTCCTCCCTTACTCTTTTTGTTCACTTCGAAGCTGCACTGTCATATCTAGCTTGCTTTGCAAACACATGTGAGCACAGGATAGATCGTATTTCAGCAGTTTCTGCCGAGGAGTTAGGTGTATTTCCCTTCCAAGCCCCGTGTCACACTGAACTGTCCTCAGCCAGTCAGCGAGGAGCAGGAACGTGGAAGGGGAGATAACAAGCTTCAATCTCCCTGGCAATGTACCACAAAGGAGCCAGGCTCAATGAGATAAGATTCATTACAGCTGGAACATTTATGTCCTATGGGAGAAAAGCGCTATAGAAATGTTATTGTATTGTATTGTATGATAATAAATAAGCGGCAGTTCCTCAGATTGTGAATCGGTTTCATAGTGAAATTCATTCAAAATCTGTTTGCAGTCTAGGCAGCCAATAGATCCCTCTTTGATCAGATTTGACCACAGAGGGATCTATCTGCTGGTCGATCTGGTGGCAATTGACCAGTGTATGGCAGCCTTTAGGGAGACTTGCCCAAGGTCTCCTACTGAACAGGTGCTGGTGAGTCGAGATTCAAACCCAGGTCTCCTGGGCAGAGCCCTTAACCATTACACTATCCAGCCCCTAATGGACAAATATCTCCTAACCAATTTGATCAGATTGATGGGATCAATCTGAAAATCAGATCGATTTCATTAATCTGATCGGATTGTTTAATAATCCTGATCATTCATACGAATAATTGTTTAACTATTGTTTGGCAAATTGTGTTGTTAGTGGCCACCTTAATAAAGATAATCAGACAATACAGAAGCAGTAAATGTGGGCGTGGTCTTGGCCCAGGAAATTTGGAAAGGAAAGGGGGTTGGTTTGGCTTGGAGCAGTAGTGCACCAGAGTCCAGCTACATTGTTGCCAAACCTGGGCTTTTTGGTGATCAGGCTGGCATCGGGGGTAATTACAGGGCTATGGGGGGTTAGTAATCTGGTGCCGGGGTTTATATAAGCAAGGGGGGGTTAGTGTCAGGCAAATATAGAGGGGAGGTTAGTGTTAAGGGTAGGTGGGGTTGGTTAGGTGTAGGTAGGGGGTGTATGGTTAGCGTCAGTATTCGGTTATAGAGGGTGATAGTAGAATATCTGTATAATTACTGAAATTATACTACCAGGCATTGGCAATAGTAGAATATCTGTAAAATTACCATCATTCTACCAACGGTATTACCTTGCGCCCATTTTTCCTGACGGCCCTATCGCATGTACAAGTCATACACCTAACTGATCTGATTAGGATCTCCTGTGTTGTAGCTGAAATAATTTGTTTTATCTACCCTCCAAAAAAGTAATTTAGATGTCCAGGCAGCTGTAAGACAAACAGCAATGATAAGAAACAGGATGAAACAGTATTAAAAAGGTCTGCAGAGAAAAAAAAAAGACTATCGTCATGGTAACAATAATCCAGTGATCTCAGGAGGAGAGGAAGCTGGAGTGGTGGGGGAAGTTAAGGATGTGCAATGACCTACACTTACCCTTGTAAAGATTTAAGAGAAACCATTATTATTTGTGACACCACATAACTAAAATAAGGTGACCAGGGCTGGGTACATCTCTCCAAATCGTGGCTCTCCACTGATAAGGTCTCAGGCCAGAAGGTGAAACCCTTAAAAGCAACAATGAACAGCAGATGAACAAAATGTGATCTCTATAAAAGGTTTGATGAATGTCTGCCAATATCATTTCCATTCATCGCATTACAAAATTTATGGGCAGACATATTTTCTCTCTGTAGAGATAAACCACACTTTTAAAGGACAACTGAAGCAAGAGGGATATGGAGGCTGCCATATTTATTTCCTTTTAAAGAAAACCTGAACTGAAAATTAAAAGTCAAAATCACAAATCATACTTACCTCCTGTGTAGTCTACTTATCAATCTCTTTTTCCTCTTCTGCATCCTGTTCGTCCACTGTGATCAATGGAATTCTCCGTCCCCCATTTTGAAAATGGCTATTACCCCATAACAGCTTCCTGGTCAGCACACTGTTAAACTGTAACATCACCCACTTGAGCCATAGGGAAACATGGACACATCAGTTCTCCTCTCAGCTGTAACTGACAGCAACTGATATATAACTGACAGCAACTGATATATTTCAGTTCTGACAAAATGTTGTCAGAACTGGAAGGGATTATTGTCAGAAAAAAATGGGGAGCTTCTGAGAGGAACTGATGGCGAGGTAACTATGTAATGTTCATTTGAAGTTACCTCATGTGTTTATTTTAAATAATTTTACTCGGTACAGGTTCCCTTTAAGCAATACCAGTTTCCTGGCTGTCCTGCTGATCCTCTGCCTCTAATACTTTTAGCCATAGACCCTGAACAAGCAAGCAGCATATCAGGTGTTTCTGACATTATTGTCAGATCTGACAAGATTAGCTGCATGCTTGTTTCTGGTGTGATTCAGACACTGCTGCAGCCAAATAGCCCAGCAGGGCTGCCAGGCAACTGGTATTGTTTTAAAGGAAATAAACCTGGCAGCCTCCATATTCCTCTCACTTCAGTTGTCTTATAATTCCTTGCTGCTTAAAGCAAAGCTGAGCTGAAAAATAAAGGTAAAAATAATCATACACGGTCATACTTTCCTCCCATGTAATCTACTCACCAATCTCTTTTTCCTCTCCCACGTCCTGTTTGTTCATTGTTATCAATGGAATTCTCTGTCCTCCATTTTAAACCAGTTCAGGACCATAGGCTTACACCCCCGTAGTGACCAGGTTATTTTTTTACAATTTAGGACTCTGCAGCTTTAAAGAGAATCTGTATTGTTAAAATCGCACAAAAGTAAAAATGCCAGTGCGTTAGGGGACATCTCCTATTACCCTCTGTCACAATTTCGCCGCTCCCCGCCACATTAAAAGTGGTTAAAAACAGTTTTCAAAAGTTTGTTTATAAACAAACAAAATGGCCACCAAAACAGGAAGTAGGTTGATGTACAGTATGTCCACACATAGAAAATACATCCATATACAAGCAGGCTGTATACAGCCTTCCTTTTTTTTTTCAAGAGATCATTTGTGTGTTTATTTCCCCCTGCAGCTTTCATCCACTGAAGTGACAGGCTGTTTCTTCCTGCAGAGTGCAGACAGCTCTGCCGGTCTGTAATTCCCCAGTATGTGAAAGCCCAGCCAACTCAGAGGACAATTTATCCAGCTTGTAAAAGATAAGGCCCGGTTCACATTAGCGTTCCCTGTCCGGATTCGCCGGGCCGGATCCGGACCGTATACTGTACAAACGGAACGTACGTTCCGCATAGCAATGCAAAGGCTATGCAGACGTTCACACGTGTCCAGTATGGAGCCGGACCGGATCCAGACTTCGGACACTTTTCCAACATGCGCTATTTTTTGGGTCCGGATCTCCGGCCCACGCACCCGGGCCGGAGCCGGACCTGAGCCTGACAGCACCATCCGGAACACAGAAACCAATGGGAAACAGAAGGCACAGAACACACTGCCTACAAACACCTGACGTTCTACCCCACTTCCTATGCGTATCCAAGCGGCCATTTCGGATGGGGACACATGGGCCAAGCATGTCTGGAGTGGAGCAGCAGTGACAGACGTGCTGGAGCTGTTTGGCAGAATGTCGGAGGTGGAGGTGAGGCCTACAGCGAGGGACTGGATTCTACTGGTGCACCAGGTGCACCTTCTGCTGACCCCAACATTTTTTTATTTAAATTTCACTATTTTTTGCCCACGGATCCGGATGGCAGCCTGATGCATGCCTGATGCAAACAGATCGGATCCGGATCGGAACCGTACGGTTCTGATCTGGATCAGGTCCTGATCCGATCAGGATCCGGTCCGTTTGCATGGCAAAACGCAAGTGTGAACGGGGCCTTAGAGAGCAGAGAGAAGCTGCCCTAATCTAAATAACACATAGGCAGTGTGCATAGAGGGGCCAGGAGGGGGGAGATGCATCACAGAACCACAACACTGAAGAACTTGGCAGCCTTCCAGACACAGGGTGACAAGTCCGACAGGGGAAATATAAGCTGATTTATTACAGATATGGTGATAGTAGAAAGTGCTGCAGTAAGCCAGAGCACATTAGGATAGGTTATGGAACTTGTGGAATGGTAGAAAACAGGATGATTTTTTTGTTATGGAGTCTCTTTAAGAGCTCACTGCAGAGCCATACAGCACAGCACACATATGAATCCCCCCTCTTTCTGCCCACCAACAGAACTTTCTGTTGGTGGGCTCTGATCGCTACCCCAATGTATATTTATTTATTTGTTGTTTGATTATAAATCTGCCTATTTTTTTTCCCTCCCTCCCCCCGCCAGCCAATGACAGCGATCGGCTGTCATAGGCATCAGAGTATGAGAGCCAATCGCTCTTGTGCCTCCCCAGGGGACAGCCGATCACCGCTGGGAGACTGATGACAGAGCGGAACTTCGTCATTCAAACAGAGATGGATGCACGCGCGATCTCCTGCAAAACACGCCCCCAGGAATTGGCGTGAGGCAGTCCTCTAACGGTTAAGAACAGCAATGATCCTGTAATAGCTTTAGGGTCAGCACTCCATTAACCTGTAATATTGCCAACTTGAGCCATAGGAAAACATGGACTTTACCTTGCACATCAGTTGTCCTTTCAGTTATAACTTACAGCAACTGATATAGTGGAAAAGGGCTCTAAGTCTACAGTTCTGACTAGATCTAGTCGGAACTGGAAGGAATGGTTGTTAGGAGAAAATGGTGAGCTTCTGAGATGAACTGATGACAAGGTATGTATGTAATATTCCTTTGCAGGTACACCATGGGCTTGATTCACAAAGCAGGGCTAAGTGTTAGCACGCTTGTGAAAAGCCCCTCTTCACGCCTAAACTCAGTTCCTAAACTCAGTTTAGGCGTGATAAAATCAACTCGCGCACAAAGTCCTGCGCGCAAAACATTGCGCGCGCACAGCACGGTGTGCGTGAAATGACGCACCGCGATGCAACTTTAACGGCGCATCCAATGCACCTATAAGGTTGCATGGGGTGCGACTTTAATGTCGCATAGGACCTTATAGGCGCATCGCGGTGCGACGTTTCGCGCGCACTGCGCTGTGCACGCGCAAAGTTTTGTGTGCGCGACTTTGCGCACGATCTTATTGTCAAAACGCTGCTAACCTAGTTAGCTCCCTACTTATCACGCCCAAAGTCTTTAGGCGTGCTAACTAGGTTAGCACCGCTTTGTGAATCAATCCTCATCTGTTCATTTTTAATATTGCGAACTGGGCAGGAGGCAGGCAGCAATTTCAGACATCTGCTTCCGGGTCAAGGCTGCTGACCCAGGGGAGGGTCGAGGCCTGGTCCAGACAGTTTAACAAGCACTTGGAGGAAAACGGGGTGAAAAAGAGGACGCAGACTGCATCTGAGGAGGTTAAGGCAGCTAAAAAGGTAATTACTTTTAAAGTCACTCGCTTCGTAATTTCCTTAAAGTCCAAACTGAAAAGCCAACTATTTCATTTGGTATTTATGAACACGTGTCTATTTCCTCTGTACCCCAGTCTACTCTGCAACCATTTATTGATCTGAGACATATCTATGTGATTTGAGTCCTGTGGGAAAAAAGTGTTTTATTGTATTATTATACTAGCCACCCCCCCCCCCATCTACCCCTAACATTATCCCCCCCACCTACTCCTAACACTAACCTTCCCCCATATATGCCTAAAACTAACCACCCCTTACCTACAACTAGCTAGCCTGCCCCTCCTCCTGGCGCTGGGCTATATTGTAGCCGAATGCCTAAATCCCTACTGCGATATCTGGGCACCAAAATTACCCCCAGAGTGCTCTGTTATATAAGGGCCAATAAAAATCACTATTACGAAAACCCGCCGTCTACACCCTTATGTTATGGTGCAATGATTTCTGCCGGAATAAAAAACAGCAAGCTGTGCGTGACCAAGTGAAGCGCATTGTCCTTAACTCCTCCTCCACCCTATCCTCCCCTCACCTCCTTCACTCCTACTACCATTGAGGAAGTCAACCACCTACTGCAGACTTCCCTCCCACTACCTCCCCCCTTAACCCTATCGCTTCTGATCTACTTCAGCCTCACTTCACGGATTTGGCCCCAGTCCTCACTACCCTGTTTAACCTTTCCACAGGCACCTTCCCCTCAGACTTCAAGCAGGCCACAGTACTGCCCCTGCTCAAGAAACACTCCCTCGACCCCTCGCTACCCTCCAACTACCGACCGATATCCCTCCTCCCCTTTGCCTCAAAACTCCTTGAGCGTTTGGTTTACAAACGCCTGACCCAGTACCTCAATGCCAACTCACTACTAGACCCACTACAATCTGGATTTCGGCCTGCCCACTCAACCGAAACGGCTCTCACCAAAGTGGTCAATGACCGTGCCTTAGCTAAAGCTGAAGGTAAATACTCCATTCTCCTCCTCCTTGACCTTTCAGCAGCTTTTGATACAGAAGATCATCCCCTACTCCTCAAGTCCCTCCAGTCCATGGGCATTCACGATCTCGCCCTGACCTGGCTTTCATCCTACCTCTCCAACCGCTCCTTCACGACCTCCTTCAATGAGTCCTCGTCCACCCCCAACCACCTCTCAGTTGGAGTCCCCAAGGCTCGGTCCTTGGCCCCCTACTGTTCTCTCTATACACATCCTCCATTGGCAAGATTATCTCCTCCATGGGTTTTAACTATCATCTGTATGCAGATGACACCCAAATCTACCTCCACACTCCTGACATATCCACCACTACCATGGACAAGGTCTCCTCCTGCCTATCTGCCATCTCCTCCGGGATGTCCGCTAGGTTCCTGAAACGAAATCTAGACAAAACGGAATTTATGATCTTCCCACCCCGGTCATCCCTGGACCTCCCAGATGTGCAGGTCACTGCTAACCACACTACCATTCGCCCTACCTCTCAAGCCCGCTGTCTGGGTGGACTCCGCACTCTTCTTCACTCCCCATATCCAAAACCTCACAAAGTCCTGCAACTTCCACCTTCATAACATCTGTAAGTGTCACCCTTTCCTGACCTCTGCCACCACCAAACTCCTCATCCATGCCCTCATAATTTCCCGTCTCGACTACTGCAATGCCCTTATGTCTGGTCTCCCTATGACCAGAATAGCCCCACTGCAGTCCATCATGAATGCGGCAGCCAGAATTATCCACTCCTCCCATCGCTCCACCAGGGCGGCTCCCCTCCGTGAATCCCTTCACTGGCTTCCTATCCAGTCCAGAATTAGATTCAAGATATTGTGTCTGACCTATAAATCCGTACACAAAACCTGTCCAACCAACATTTCTGATCTTACTCAGAGATACACACCAAGCCGCTCACTCCGCTCCTCCAATGAACTTCGCCTGACCGCCCCCCCGCATCACCCAGTCCCATGCACGCCTCCAGGACTTCTCAAGAGCCGCTCCAACACTATGGAACTCCCTACCTCCACCCATTAGGGCAGCCCCCTCCTTCAACACCTTCAAGAAGGCCCTCAAAACTCACCTTTTCACTCTGGCCTACCACCCCTCACAATTGCTCTAAACCCACAGCTGAACTCTGGTCCCCTACCTCTCGTGTCCCTTCCTCTTCCTCTAGATTGTAAGCCTTTGTGCAGGGTCCTCCTCCTTTTGTGTCCTACCTGATCATGCACCTCCATTACTGTGCACCCATGCTATGCATTTGAGTGAACCTAACTTGCCTAATCTCCATGCTCTCATCCAGCGACTGACTAAGCATTACCTTGTGCTCATACTGTGCTGCGTGATCTGGTTTACATGTATTCCTGGTTTGTCTTATTGCTGTTTGTCACCCCTAAATATTGTCTGTAACCTAAATTAATGTCCAGCGCTGCGTAATATGTTGGCGCTTTATAAATACAATAAATAATAATAATAATAATAATTGTCCAAGCAGAAAGTCTACGGACTGCTTGCTGCACTGTATGGGTTGCATCACAGCATGACCGTTCAACCCCATTTTTCAGGATGTGCAATGTATATAGTGCGAAAGTAACCTCTTTATCTGCCCCCTTTGCATTTTTCGCTTATCTCCATTCTCTCCATAGGAAGATGAGTAATGTACCGCAACTAATTATTGCTCAGCTGATGTGAAAGGTATTTTTGTTTGTTTAATTAAATGGGCTTTCATACAATGGGACGCCTGTAAGCATTGCAAGACTCTGATCATATAATCAATCTAGACTAGACAGATAATAACCGCTCGTGTCGGTCAACGTCTTTTTAAGAAAATGAGGATAACAGAGTATTTGGATATTAATTATTTTTGGCATGCTGAGTTCATTAATTAGAGACAGCATTAGGAGGAGAGAAAAACAGGGCAACAAACAGATTGTCTCCAGAACCTTAGGCATAGACAGGAGCAGGAGGCATGCAGGGATCATGTGAACACAAAAAAACCGTTAAAACAGCTTCTACTAAGCCTGACTCCGCAGCAGGAACTTATCAAGCAAAAGCATTACATGCAGATATAAATCCTTTCCTCTACTGTCTACTGAGTTACATTATTACAGACAGGAGAAGAATTGTAACTACTTAAGGACCTTAGTGATTTAAATCTATGCCCTGTTTTGATGGCTACCTTGCTGCCAGGGTGTAGATTTCAATCCACCGACGCTGCGCGATCTCGCCGCTGTCTCCCCGCCGCAGCTCACTCGCTATGACGGCAGAGCCCTGTGAGCAGGTCAGGAGCCGATTTCATTGGCTCCTGACCCTGTCTATCGACGTAAGCCGCTCCCATTGGCTTACACTAATAGGCAGGGTCAGGTGCCAACGAAAGCGACTCCTGATCGGCTCACAGGAACTCTGCCATCATAGAGAAGGCAGAGTGGGTGACCCAGGTTTCTGAAGTGCGGCGGGTATGTGCGGCGATTCGTCGGTATTCGTCACTATTCCACCGTTTCTGGTACCAGCAGTCTCTGGTACTTAAGGGGGCAGAGGCCTCTGGTACTTAAGTGGTTAAAGTGGGCTTGAACTAAGAACTTCCTCTCTACTTTAAAAGATACGCAACAGCATAATAACCTTAAAGAAAAACATTTCTTTGTTACAGCTGATATGTAGGAAACGACCGGCACCATCTGTAGTATAATGCTCTTTTATTTGTTCATCAAAAGCCAGGTACAGCCTATACCAGCCGGTGTCCTTCCACATCCCAAAAGCATACAGTTAAGTTAGTCGGCTTCCCCTAAAATTGTCCCTAGACTACGATACATACACTACATGATACATACATGGGCATATGACTGTTAGGGATTAGATTGTGAGCCCCTCTGAGGGACAGTTAAAGAGAAACTCCAACCAAGAATTGAACTTTTTCCCAATCAGTAGCTGATACCCCATTTTACATGAGAAAGACAATGATTTTCACAAACAGACCATCAGGGGGCGCTGTGTGACTGATTTTGTGCTGAAACCCCTCCCACAAGAGGCTCTGAATACCGCGGTACTGCTGGCAAACTGCCACAATGTAACAATGTTCAGAGACAGGAAATAGCTGTTATTAGCTGTCTGTAACAGCCAGAGCAGCTAGAAACAGCTAAATAACCTGCCCACAGTAACAATGTCACCATGTAATAAATGTCAGAATGTGAATCTGGGAGAGGAAAGATTTTACAATGAGCAAACACTGACTAAATCATTTATACATAATTATGGTTAAAAATGAAGCACTTTTTTTACTACATTATTTTCACTGGAGTTCCTCTTTAAGTGACAAGAAAATATACTCTGTGCAGCACGGCAGAAGATGTTGACGCTATATAAATACATAGTAATAACCTGTGTGCAAAATATCATCAGTCATTGAATTGACATATTTTACAGAGAAACTGGTTTTGTGTAAGATGTCCACTTATATCTTGATGTCAGAGAAAAGCTTGGCGGCTCTTTTTCCCTGTTCTTTAGAAAATGTGTAGACCATTTATGGCTAGCAGCCTCATGTTCATACGATGTTTTAACTGTCAGCTAGCGGTTAGGTTTAGCTAGTGGTCATGTTTCTTCTGAGAGGGCACGTCATCGTCGTGGAAGAGTCTAATATTGAACAATCTGTGCACAGGCTGTCCTTGAAGCCAACGTCCTCCTTTGCTGCATTGTGTTGTGTAATCTGCCTGTGTGTGGTCTCTGCACATCTATGCAGCTAGTAAACTCGGGTGCAGCCTGTATTTGGAAGCGCTGCCAATATCTCCTGTTGTACAAAAATGTATCTCTTGATGTCGCTGATTTTACTCTGTTGTACGAGAAAACATGGAGTCGAATAACAACCCCTAAATTATGTTTTTTTACGGCTTTACCCTTCTCAATTCCTATCCAAAGCTTTTGGTATCTCCTTTCCACAAGAAAAGTATCATATCCCTTCAGAGAGACTGGATTTAAGCTTGAAGCCTGGCTAATGAAATGTTTGACCTTACTATGCCAAGCAGCGCAAGAAACTAGCTTTATGCTATGGAGCATTTAGCACCGGGGAGGGAAGCTTACATAGAAGCAAGTTATATTTATAGAACCCTTTTTCCTGAAGCCTTTTGTGAGCATCTTTCCCTTTTGTATTTTAACCATTGGGACCATCATTACCATTCTGTTCTGTGCAGACAGGGACATGACAGCCATTGTGGAGCTGCTGTTCATACGGTCAACTAATAGCTGAAAGCCATTTTCCATACTATCCAGATCACAGAAACGTTATCTGAGACATTTTGTCATTTTGATTATAGGATTGTTGGTGTTAGAAGGACTGCATACTTATCCTCTCTGTAAGTCCAGAAAACATGTTTGTAGGATGATGCCACAAAGGGTGCCAGTCTGCAAAATATGTTTTGTTGATGGGAAGCTGCTTACCAGAACAAGAGGCTGCTCACTAGAACACAAAGCTGCTCACTAGAACATGAAGCTGCTCACTAGAACAAGAGGCTGCTTCCCAGAACACGAAGCTGCTCCCCAGAACACGAAGCTGCTCACCAGAACATGTAGCTGCTCACTAGACCACGAGGCTGCTCACTAGAACATGAAGCTGCTCACCAGAACACAAAGCTGCTCACTAGAACATGAAGCTGCTCACCAGAACACAAAGCTGCTCACTAGAACATGAGCCTGCTCACCAGAACATGAGGCTGCTCACCAGAACACGAGGCTGCTCACCAGAACATGAGGCTGCTCACCAGAACATGAGGCTGCTCACCAGAACATATGGCTGCTCACCAGAACACATGGCTGCTCACCAGAACATGAGGCTGCTCACCAGACCATGAGGTTGCTCACCAGAACATATGGCTGCTCACCAGAACATGTAGCTGCTCACCAGACCATGAGGCTGCTCACCACAACACATGGCTGCTCACCAGAACACATGGCTTCTCACCAGAACATGAGGCTGCTCACCAGAACATGAAGCTGCTCACCAGAACATATGGTTGCTCACCAGAACATATGGCTGCTCCCCAGAACATATGGCTGCTCACCAGACCAAGAAGCTGCGCACCAGAACATGAAGCTGCCTACCAGACCATGAAGCTGCTCACCAGAACATGAGGCTGCTCACCAGAACATGAGGCTGCTCACCAGAACATGAGGCTGCTCACCAGAACATATGGCTGCTCAGCACAACCTGTGGCTGCTCACTAGAACATGAGGCTTCTCACCAGAACATATGGCTGCTCACCAGAACATGAGGCTGCTCACCAGAACATATGGCTGCTCAGCACAACCTGTGGCTGCTCACTAGAACATGTGGCTACTCAGCGCAACTGGTGGCTGCTCACTAGAACATAAGGATACTATCCAGAGCATGTGGCTGCACACAAGATCATGTACCTGCTCACATATTGCAATGGGCAACAGAAAGCTTTTGCAGTGAAGCAATGCTTAGGTTGGTTTGCCTTCTTAAAACAGAAGGAATTTACAATAATTCAGCCTTAAAGAGAAACCGTAACCAATAATTGAACTTCATTCCAATCAGTAGCTGATACCTTCTTTCCCAAGAGAAATCTATTCCTTTTCACAAACAGATCATCAGGGGGCCTTCGTATGGCTGATATTGTGGTGAAACCCCTCCTACAGTGTGATGTCAGGACCATGGTGGTGGTGGCTGCCTGTAAGTCTGGCTGTGCACTGGGTGGCTGCCGGAAGCAGATGTTCTGAGTGTGGAATCTTAGATTGAGATTATTGCTACTGCCCTGAGGTCTTGTTGGATATCTATGTGCCAATTTGTGGAACTGGAGCCTTCTTTAATGTTCAGAGCTCCTGTACTCCCCAACTTTGTTGTGCCAACCACAAATCCTAAAATACATCGGAAGTGTTTCTACTTCCTGATTCATGGAAGCAAACATATTGTTAACATCCTGTGCTTTCAAATGAGCTTATCTGCCATCTCTGCCATGGCAGTCACATGACACAGGGAAGAGATCACACTACAACTTCTGATTAGACACCAATGAGGTGGAATTAAACAGGCTACACTCTATAAATACATACAGGGTGCATTTCACTATGTTTCCTTCTGTCCAGTGCAAGAGTTCAGATCCACTTTAACCTATTTTGGTTCCTGGACGTAGTTTCTACGTCCAGGAACCATGCGCGCTCCCGCGGCCGATCGCGCGCGTGCACGCGCACTCCCGGCCGCGGATTCGGTAGCCAGGGAATCAATGTATAGGGCTACGGTGCCCGATCATTGATTCCTCTCCCCCGCTGAAAAAGCGACAGCTTCTCTCAGAAGCTGCGCCTTTTCTGGCCGTTCCCTTCCCGATGCGTCACTGTAAGCGTATGTTACGCTTAGAGTGACGTCATGTAAACAAACTCATGGCCGCCATCTTGTGGCCAAAAAGTAATACTACACCTGTAAAAAAAAATAATTTAAAATTAACACACATTTACATTATAAATCTATTGTTTACCTCCCACCCTCCCAAAACTACCCAAATAAAATGTTTACAATAAAAAAAAAAACCATTACAATAAAACAAAACAAAACATGTAAATATTTACCTAAGGGTCTAAACTTTTTAAATATCAATGTAAAGATGAAATATTTCTATATTTTTTTATTTTAAACTTGTAAATAGTGATAGATGCAAAACGGAAAAAATGCACCTTTATTTCCAAATAAAATATTGTCGCCATACATTGTGATAGGGACATAATTTTAACAGTGTTATAACCGGGACATATGGGCAAATACAATACGTGAGTTTTAATTATGGAGGCATGTATTATTTTAAAACTATAATGGCTGAAAACTGAGAAATAATGAATTTTTTTCCATTTTTTCTTATTCTTCCCGTTAAAATGCATTTACAGTAAAGTGGCTCTTAGCAAAATGTACCCCCCAAAGAAAGCCTAATTGGTGGCGGAAAAAACAAGATATAGATCAGTGCATTGTGATAAGCAGTGATAAAGTTATAGGCTAATGAATGGGAGGTGAACATTTCTCACGTGAAAACGACGGAACCTGAATGGGTTAAAGAGGAACTTTAACCAAGGATTGAACTTTTTCCCAATCAGTAGCCATAGCCATTAATCCCACAATAAATCTTTACCTTTTCTCCAATAGATCATCAGGGGAGTCTGTGTGGCTGATATTGCGGTCATGAGAGTTTCCTGTCTGTGAACCTCGTTGCATTGTGGGAAATAATGGCAGTTTCCAACTGCCAAGCAACCAGTATCTCCCTCTGTGCATATATATATATATATATATATATATATATATATATATATAATAGACTAAGTGCCTCAACCTTCAAACAAGAAGAAGTACTTTGCATGAGAAAATTTATGCGTGCTCAAACACCAAGTTTAAGGCCTCTTTTCCACGGACTGTTGAGCTGTGTGCTCAGCAAGCAGTTACCGGGCAGCAGTGAGCAGATACCAGGCAGCAGCAAGCAGTTACCAGGCAGCAGCAAGCAGTTACCAGGCAGCAGCAAGCAGTTACCAGGCAGCAGTGAGCAGATACCAGGCAGCAACAAGCAGTTACCAGGCAGCAGCAAGCAGTTACCAGGCAGCAGCAAGCAGTTACCAGGCAGCAGCAAGCAGTTACCAGGCAGCAGTGAGCAGTGAGCAGTTACCAGGCAGCAGTGAGCAGTTACCAGGCAGCAGCAAGCAGTTACCAGGCAGCAACATGCAGTTACCAGGCAGCAGTAAGCAGATACCAGGCAGCAGCAAGCAGTTACCAGGCAGCAGCAAGCAGTTACCAGGCAGCAACAAGCAGTTACCAGGCAGCAGCGAGCAGATACCAGGCAGCAGCAAGCAGTCACCAGGCAGCAGCAAGCAGTCACCAGGCAGCAGCAAGCAGTTACCAGGCAGCAGCAAGCAGTTACCAGGCAGCAGCAAGCAGTTACCAGGCAGCAGTGAGCAGTTACCAGGCAGCAACAAGCAGTTACCAGGCAGCAGTGAGCAGATACCAGGCAGCAGCAAGCAGTTACCAGGCAGCAGCAAGCAGTTACCAGGCAGCAGTGAGCAGATACCAGGCAGCAACAAGCAGTTACCAGGCAGCAACAAGCAGTTACCAGGCAGCAGTGAGCAGATACCAGGCAGCAGCAAGCAGTTACCAGGCAGCAGCGAGCAGTTACCAGGCAGCAGCAAGCAGTTACCAGGCAGCAGCAAGCAGTTACCAGGCAGCAGTGAGCAGTTGTGAGAGTTTGAGAGCCATTTCACTGCCTATTCACAGTCCATGGAAAAGAGGCCTTACCCTAGCAAGTCTGACATTGCAAATCTGGCCTAATTGGCTATTCATGAGGCAATGCTCATGCAAATGCATGCACAAACCAATACCACAAAGCAGTCACCTTGCTACATGCTACATTAGCACTATCTGGCTTAGTGCACACCAGAGCGGTTTGGCAGCATTTTGCGATCCACTTGCGGCTGCGGATACGCTTGGGTAATGTATTTCAATGGGCTGGTGCACACCAGAGCGGGAGGCGTTTTGCTGAAACGCATACTCCCGAGGTGAGGCATTTTTTGGATTGCGGAGGCGTTTCTGCCTCCAATGTAAAGTATAGAAAAAACGCAAACCGCTCTGAAAAACGGCAGTTCAGAGCGGTTTTGCAGGCGTTTTTGTTACAGAAGCTGTTCAGTAACAGCTTTACTGTAACAATATATGAAATCTACTACACCAAAAACGCTTTACAAAACCGCAAAATGCTAGGTGAAATGCTACAGAAAAATAAGAAAAAGCGTTTCAAAATCTGCTAGCATTTTGCGGATCTGCTAGCAGTTTTTGGTGTGCTCCAGGCCTCCAGGAGCGCCACGGGGAGGATTCCCAATGCCCCCTTTTTATACAACTGGGGGGACCGCAGGGTCCCAGGCTCTCTCACTGCCTGGAAACCACAGCGGCACCCCGGAGGGGGAGGCTGGGTGGCGTGGACGACCCCCCCCCCCAAGTGTGGCCAGCGCCGGGGAGAGCCGTCTGCATCCACCTCCCAATATTAAAAACAGGCACTTACCTTAACGTCCATTGCGTTCTGCTACATGCGCATTAATTTGGGGGCACCACATGAGAAAGGAGAGAAGCATGGGTCACCCCGAGCTTTAGAGCTCAGGGCTGGCTCACATACAGCACTCCAGAGGGGGGGGGGGGGGAAGGACAGGCGCACTCACTCCAGGGTTCACACCAACGGAGCAAGCCATCCACCACCTGCCTCCAAAGGATACAAACTGCACAAAATGCTTTCCATGAGAAAATTAATGCGCATGTAGCTGAACCCAATGGACGTTAAGGTAAGTGGCTGTTTTTAATATTAGGAGTTGGGTGCGGACGGCTCTCCCCGGCGCTGGCCACGCTTGGGGGGGGGGATGCGCCACCCAGCCTCCCACTCCGGGGTGCCGCTGTGGTTCCCAGGCAGCGAGGGAGCACTTTGCAGTATTGTTTTTTTGACCCTGCATAGTTTGGCATGCGAAAGCAAATGCATATTTGCATGAGCATTGCCTCATGAATAGTCAATTAGGCCAGATTTGGAAAGCCAGACTTGCTAGGGTTAAACTTGGTTTTTGAGCACGCAAAATTTTTCTCATGGAAAGCATTTTTTTGCAGTTGTATCCTTTGGAGGCAGGTGGTGGATGGCTTGCTCTGGTGGTGTGAGAGCCCTGGAGTGAGTTGTCTGCGCCTGTCCTCCCCCCACCCTGGAGTGTTGTATGTGAGCCAGCCCTGAGCTCTAAAGCTCGGGGTGACCCATGCTTCACTCCTTTCTCATGTGGTGCCCCCAAGTTAATGTGCATGTTGCAGAACACAATGAACTTTAAGGTAAGTGCCTGTTTTTAATATTGGGAGGTGTGTGCGGATGGCTCTCCCCGGCGCTGACCACACTTGGGGGGGGGGGGGGGGGGGGGGTGTGGGTGCAGCTGCGCCACCCAGCCTCCCCCTCCGGGGTGCCGCTGTGGTTCCCAGGCAGTAAGAGAGCCTGGGACCCCACAGTCCCCCGGTTGTATGGGGGCATTCGGAATCCTCCCCGTGGCGCTCCTGGATAGTGCTAATGTAGCATGAACTAATACCAGCAGGGCGATCGCTTTGCGGTATTGGTTTTTGGACCCTGCATAGTTTGGCATGCGAAAGCAAATGCATATTTGCATGAGCATTGCCTCATGAATAGCCAATTAGGCCGGATTTGCAAAGCCAGACTTGCTAGGGTTAAACTTGGTGTTTGAGCACGCATACATTTTCTCATGGAAAGCCTACTTCTTCTTGCTTCAAGGTTGAGGCACGTACTCTATTAGATAGATAGATGCGGCGTATGCTACGACGCGGGTTGGCTATTAAAAAAAACAACCTTTTAGCCTGTTGCAATGTTAGTGGGATGTGGTTATAGATTGTGGCAGTTGCTGCTATCTAGTTTTTTCATGTCTGCCAGTATTACCCAGAGGCTCATTGTGGATCAAACAACATGAATGAGTTGCACAGCAAGAAGCGATCACTTTTTGATCTCTCTTTTATTTTTAACTTCTCACTTTGCAATGTATTGATTTATTCTTTTACTCCTACTATGATTTTTCAGTACAGTTCCTCTTTATATTCATCAGCCAACTACAAAGACACTTTATTTATCTCCAACTTTTTAGGTCTCGCTCTGAATGTGATAGGTAATCCTGTCTGCACTAGTCCTGTTTAGTTCATCCAATTAAAGTGGACCTGAACTCTTGCACAGGATAAAAGGAAAACACAGAGAAATGCACCCTGTATGTATCTTTGAGAGTTTAGCCTGTCTAATTCCACCTCATCTGTGACTAAACACAAGTTGTAATTTGATTCCTCAGCTGACTGCCATGGCAGAGAGACTAATTTGAAAACACAGGATGCTAACATGTCTGCTTCCATGAAAGCAGGAAGTAGATACGCTACAGATTTATTGCAGGATTTGTAACAGCTGTAACAAAGAAATGTTTTTCTTTAAAGGTGATTATGCTGTTGATTATCTGTTAGAGCAGAGAGGAAGTTCAATGTGATACATTATGAAACACAAACACGCTATAATGGACCTTTTACCACCAGGCTTTACAAGACTAAGAAGAACTCCATACAATAAAGTTATGGCAATAAACTGCCTTGGTTTATAAAACAACAAAATTAGCGACATGCTGTAATAAGCAGGGCTGCGGAGTTGGTACAAGAACCCACAGACCCCGACTCCTCAGGTTAGGTTTCCACCGACTCCGACTCCTCTAATTTGCATATTACAATCTTGTTGATTAAAAGTATGTAACATGAAATGCATCTCTTAACTGCCAAGGTTTAGGAATTTTAAATGACAACTGAACTGAGAGGGATAATGGAGGCTGCCATATTTATTCCCTTTTAAACAATACCAGTTACCTGGCTATCCAGCTGATCTTCTGCCTCTAATACTTCTAGTCATAGACTTAGGGTCCGTTCCCACTTGAGCGAGAATCGCGCGATTTCCGCTCAAGGCAAACCGCTAGCGGTTTTGTAAAAACCGCTACAGCATGTAACACATGGCAGTGTTCTCACTGCCCCGTTTGCAGTTAGCGTTAACCGCAAACGTGTTACATGCAGCGGTTTGCCGGCGATTCGCGTTTAACGATCGCGATTAGCATGCATGGCATGCTAATCGCGATCGCTCCAAAACCGCCGCAGTGTCCAGTGATTTTTTTCTGCGTTAATCGCAGGAAAATCACTCCCGCAAAACGTTTTGCGATTTTAGATGTGAGCGGGCCGTAAGGACTTGTTCACATCATACGCACTTCCGTGCTTATGACGTGGTAACATGCAAGAACGGCAGAAGGGTATAGACAGCCCTTCTGTCATTCACATCAAATGCACTGTGCAACAGTACGATGCGCTATGATGCGCTTGGGTTGCGTACTGCTGTATGCATTCTGCCTGCCAGTGCAGAGCTGACCCATTCACTGTCAATGGATTGGATCAGCAGTGCAGCAGGTAGCAGCGCAGATGGCGTGCGATCGTATGCGTTGCGTTCTTGCATAGATGTAAACGATGCCTAAAACTAGTCCTTGGTAAGAGAATGAGCCAGTCTGGTGAATGAGCCAGTCTGGCGTAGTGCGCATGCACACACTCCACCACCAGGAACGTACTACACCTGTGCAGCACTATTGCACAGATGCAGAACACTCCTGGATGTGGAAGAGGCACACGGCCGGACTGCGCTGACTGGATGAATTACTGGGACTCATAGCAGAAGATCCAGGTGGTGGAGGAGGACAGCGAGGGACTGATTAGTCTGAAGTGGGCTGGAGGAAGCCCCCGGTATGTATAAACCTTTTCTTTTCATCCGCCTCAGGTACTCTTTAATTCGTTGTCACCATACCAAATTTTAACAACATATTAAATTATTTGATTTCATGAGCAAAGGCCGTGCATAAATTTGCATAAACCAGCATCAATGCAGAATTATTTCCATCTCATTGACCATCTCTATTAGTGACACGGCTACACATCAGGCTTTATACTCACAGCATAGATGTTATTTAGTATATATAAGAGATTCCTGTGTACACATCATATATACAGTCACAATCAGATGTGTATATCTCACTTTAAAAATAAGGGGACTGCTTCATTGAAGCAGCACAAGTAACTAATTTTGATTGGTTTATTTCCTTTTTGTGGGCTAAGCACAGCTATTACTGTATGTATTAATTATTTATGATGACTATTCTCTGAGAAACAGAACATTGTATCATATTTTCTATTTTAATTACAGTTTAAATTCATTTGGAGTCAGAGTCGGTGCATCTTTTCCCGACTCCGACTCCAGGTACCCAAAAATTCCCTGACGCCGACTCCACAGCCCTGGTAATAAGGTAATAAGTACTTAGTTTTGCAATCTATTAAGTGTGGTATTGCCAGGCTCCTCAGCTGTCATGAATGTAGCTTTTCCCCCAACCGATGTTGGTTAACATGTCCCGTTGTAAGATGAAGACCGCAAAGTATTATAACCAATGTGTTCATCTTGTGAAAGGTCATCGTCATTGTTTAGTTTTTATGTTCTATTCTAGGCTCATAGGCTATAATTTCCAGCCAAGTGTTTTGAAGAGACATCGGCAACAAAGGGATAAACTCCGAGCCTGACCTTTAGCGAGAGGGATGGAAGTGTTACTATGGCAACCACGCTAGAAAGTTCCCCCGAACCGACAGGCTCCATAGCAGTAATGAGACCGAAAACTTAATATGCTTATCTCCTATTAGACAGACATAGAGATGTAGGCACTGAAATGTTCCCTGTTAAGTGCTCTCTTTATTTTTAACAGCATTTCTACCACATGCACATTTATTACATAGAGAAAAATTAGTCTTTTAGGCTACGCTTTCACTATAAGGCCTGGAACCCACTAGCAGCCTTTTCTGAATACTTATGATTTGAAAAGCTCTTGCTAATGTAATGCTATGGGTGTAATCCCACTTGAGCGATGTGATTTTTAATAAAATCCCCCATAGCATTGCATTAGCAAGAGCTTTACAAATCACTGGCGCTTAGAAAGTGCTGCTAGTGGGTTCCAGGCCCAATATAGGTTGAGCTTTTGCGAAATGAAAATTGTATGCACATTTTCTGAGGGAAAAAAAAACCGCATGGAGTTTCATACGCGTTTTAATGAGAATTTTCAAATGTGACTTTTGCATTGCCCCTATTAATCACATTCACATGCAGTGCCATTATACGCGATTTGCGATTCGCATACGGAATGCACAAAATTCCAGTAGACTGTCTGTCTTTTTTTTCATGTATACAATGGCATACAAACGAATCTTACACTAGCCCATTTACAATCATTGGTATGCCTTATGAGGTGATTTTTTTTGTTGTGAAAATTTGCAGAAAAAAAATGCACAAATGGAAACTTAGCCGTATTGTCTTGTGACTAAAACCCGGTACTCCAAGTGGCAATTGATTATTTATTAATCATGTAATTGATTATTTAGTAATCATTTACTAGACCTTAGGCCCGTTACAAGGCGCTAGGCCTCGGCCCCTCACAACACCCCCCCCCCCTTTCGCCACCGCCGCGTCGCAATGCAACCCCATGCATACAGGGCTTCAGGGCCGGCGCTACCATTAAGGCAAAGGAGGCAGCTGCCCCAGGGCCCCAGAGCTTGTAGGGGCCCCCAGTGGCTACAAGAGGAAAACAATTTTTTCAAATCGGCCTTATAGTTTTTGAGAAAATCGATTTTAAAGTTTCGAAGGAAAAAAAAATACACATTTAAAAGCCTGCCGACTTTAATGGTTAATAGCAAATCCACCTTAAATGCTAGAAACCCTAAATGTGCAGGATATGTTAAGGAGATCATTAGGAATAAGAGGAAAAAACAATTTTTCAAAAAGACCTTATAGTTTTTGAGAAAATCTATTTTAAAGTTTCGAAGGAAAAAAGTATACTTTTAAATGCGGTAAATGTCACTTTTAGTAGCAAACCTAACAGTAGTGTAATTTTACATGCATCAAACGAAAGCGCAATAAATTTCCTGACGGGGTTGCCAGGGGGCTCAATACGCAGCCGCAGCGCTTTGGCCAGGGATCGCTATACAGTCACAATATGGCTGTATGAAGATCCCTGGCATTTTTTTCCTATTTTCCCAATTTTTTTTTTAATGTTTAGAGTGTGGGATTTTTTTTTTTTTAAATTATGTGGGGTCCCCCCTCCTGAAACTTTTTAACCCCTTGTCCCCCATGCAGGCTGGGATAGCCAGAATGTGGAGCTCCGACCGATTGGGTCTTCACACCCTGTTATACCAGCTGCAAAAAAGGTCCCCTAATGCCGATTTTTGTTCCGGGGTATATGTTGGGGGGGCCCCCCAGGTTTATTTTGCCCTGGGGCCCCATTGTTGCTTAAACCGGCCCTGCAGGGCTTCATAGTTAGTTTACCACCAATCGACTTTAAACTTCATTTCATCATAAGTTTGACAATAGTCCAACCTGAGTTTATCATTTTGTTGTGTAAGTGGAAAATGAACAGATGCCAAACTGAATGTAAACTAAAAAAGAGCTGATGTCAAGACAGTCTACACCAATCCAAAGGCTGAGCAGCTAATGCTGTAGATAAGGAGCTTTTGCCCCCATTGCACTCCATACAGTACATAATAATTGATATTGAACACCAAAACCAGCCATGGGCATCCGCAATGCCAGAGAAGGGTAAACGGGAATGGGGGAAGCATTACATAATGATTACCACTGTTGAAAACACATATACAGGTCATCATTGCCACCTATAAAGAGGTCAAAGAGCCCCTGGTGGGAGCCTCTTCTGGTCCAGGGACCCCTGTGCAGGTGCTACGTCTGCATCCCATATTACTGTAACACTGACCAAGCAAAGTACAACCTGATCAGCACTGTGACCTTGCATTGGCAGACAGCTCAGTTGCTGTAAGCAGGTCTCATTATTCACTTGTGTGATATTATTATTGACTTTAGTGAGCATTAATTGTTTAAAGTATGCACCATTTAAAGAGAAACCGTGACCAAGAGTTGAAGTTCATCCTAATCAGTAGCTGATACCCCCCCCTTTACATGAGAAATCTATTCCTTTTCACAAACGGATCATCAGGGGTCTGTATGGCTGATATTGTGGTGAAACCCCTCCCACAGGAAACTGTGAGGACCATGGTCCTGGCAGTTTCCTGTCTGTGAACCTCGTAGCATTGTGGGAAATAGCTGTTTACAGCTGTTTCCAACTGCCAAAAAAAAGCAAGCAGCATCTCCTTCCACTGACACCTGCCAGCAGTAAAGATGTCACCATGTGATAAATGTCAGAATGTAAATCACTAAGAGGAAAGCTTTTACAATGGGCAAACACTGACTAAATCATTTATACATACAGTATTTATTGTAAAAATGCAGCACTTTTTTTTATTACATTATTTTTACTGGAGTTCCTCTTTAAATTATATTGATAGAGCTTGATGCTGACCTACATTGAGGGCTCATTTCCACTATTGCGAATTCGCATGCGTTTTTCGCATGCAAATTCGCATAGCAATACAAGTGAATGGGACTGTTTCCACTTGTCAGGATTCCTGTGCGTTTTTCTGTGCAGAAAAAATTCGGATGGCAGAGCCATCAGAATTCGCATACCGCATACCGCTATGCGAATCGCATACAATGCATTTAATAGGAAATTCGCATGCGGTTTGGGTATGCGAATTTTCATGCGAATTCGCATAGAAACAATGGAAAAAGCACACCAGCACTGCCATGGTTAAATTCGCATACATCGTCATCCATGCGAATTCGCATGCGACTTCGTATGAAAATTCGCATACACCCGCATGCGAAATTCGCATCCGCATGCGAATTTTTACAGCGGCGATTCGCACCGCACAAGTGGAAATGCAGCCTAAGAACTTCTGATCACTCTGCAGACCATTTCCTACTTTAATTAATGGTATTAAAGAACAACAGAAGTGAGAGGAATATCGACGCTGCCATATTTATTTCCTTTCAAACAATACCAGTTGCCTGGCAGTCCTGCTGGTCTGTTTGGCTGCAGCAGTGTCTGAATAACACCAGAAACAAGCATGCAGCTTATTTGGTCAGATCTGACAATAATGTCAGAAACACCTGATATGCTGCATGCTTGTTCAGGGTTTATGGCTAAAAGTAATAGAGGCAGAGGATCAGCAGAGTAACCAGGCAACTGGTATTGCTTAAAGAGACTCTGTAACAAAATTTTCAGCCTTATTTCTTATACAATATACAATACAATAACATTTCTATAGCGCATTTCTCCCATAGGACTCAAAGCGCTTAGGCTCTCTCAGATTCAGTAATTAGTAGGATGAAGTATTCACACAACAAAAGTTATATTTCTGCAAATGCCAAACTGAACAGGTGGGTTTTCAGTCTGGATTTAAACACGTCCAGGGATGGAGCTGTCCTGATCTGTTGATCTGATTGTGATGATCCGCTCAGCTGGCTGCACAGGCAGACAGCTGTTTGTCCATTCCTCTAGTCTGTAGAGTTGGGCCGAACGGTTCGCCTGCGAACGGTTCCATGCGAACTTCAGTGGTTCGCGTTCGCGTCCCGCAGGCGAACCTTTGCGGAAGTTCGGTTCGCCCCATAATGCACATGGAGGGTCAACTTTGACCCTCTACATCACAGTCAGCAGGCCCAGTGTAGCCAATTAGGCTACACTAGCCCCTGGAGCCCCACCCCCCCTTATATAAGGCAGGCAGCGGCGGCCATTACGGCCACTCGTGTGCCTGCATTAGTCAGAGTAGGGTGAGCTGCTGCAGAATGTCTCTCAGGGAAAGATTAGTTAGGCTTAGCTTGTTCCTGTCTGGCTGCATACCTGTTCTGTGAACCCACCACTGCATACCTGTGCTGTGAACCCACCACTGCATACCTGTGCTGTGAACCCACCACTGCATACCTGTTCTGTTCAGTGGACCCGCCACTGTATACCTGTTCATTGAACCCACCACTGCATACCTGTGCTGTGAACCCACCACTGCATACCTGTGCTGTGAACCCACCACTGCATACCTGTGCTGTGAACCCACCACTGCATACCTGTTCTGTTCAGTGGACCCGCCACTGCATACCTGTTCTGTTTAGTGAACCGCCACTGTATACCTGTTCTGTTTAGTGAACCCGCCACTGCATACCTGTTCTGTTCAGTGGACCCACCGCATCAGTGCGCATACCTGTGCAGTTAAGTGAACCCGCCACTGCATACCTGTTCTGTTCAGTGGACCCGCCACTGCATACCTGTTCTGTTTAGTGAACCCGCCACTGCATACCTGTTCTGTTCAGTGAACCCACCGCATCAGTGCGCATACCTGTGCAGTTAAGTGAACCCGCCACTGCATACCTGTTCTGTTCAGTGAACCGCCACTGTATACCTGTTCTGTTTAGTGAACCCGCCACTGCATACCTGTTCTGTTCAGTGGACCCGCCACTGCATACCTGTTCTGTTTAGTGAACCCGCCACTGCATACCTGTTCTGTTCAGTGGACCCGCCACTGCATACCTGTTCTGTTTAGTGAACCCACCACTGCATACCTGTTCTGTTCAGTGGACCCGCCACTGTATACCTGTTCATTGAACCCACCACTGCATACCTGTGCTGTGAACCCACCACTGCATACCTGTGCTGTGAACCCACCACTGCATACCTGTGCTGTGAACCCACCACTGCATACCTGTTCTGTTCAGTGGACCTGCCACTGCATACCTGTTCTTTTTAGTGAACCGCCACTGTATACCTGTTCTGTTTAGTGAACCCGCCACTGCATACCTGTTCTGTTCAGTGGACCCACCGCATCAGTGCGCATACCTGTGCAGTTAAGTGAACCCGCCACTGCATACCTGTTCTGTTCAGTGGACCCGCCACTGCATACCTGTTCTGTTTAGTGAACCCGCCACTGCATACCTGTTCTGTTCAGTGGACCCGCCACTGCATACCTGTTCTGTTTAGTGAACCGCCACTGTATACCTGTTCTGTTTAGTGAACCCGCCACTGCATACCTGTTCTGTTCAGTGAACCCACCGCATCAGTGCGCATACCTGTGCAGTTAAGTGAACCCGCCACTGCATACCTGTTCTGTTCAGTGGACCCGCCACTGCATACCTGTTCTGTTTAGTGAACCGCCACTGTATACCTGTTCTGTTTAGTGAACCCGCCACTGCATACCTGTTCTGTTCAGTGAACCCACCGCATCAGTGCGCATACCTGTGCAGTTAAGTGAACCCGCCACTGCATACCTGTTCTGTTCAGTGGACCCGCCACTGCATACCTGTTCTGTTTAGTGAACCGCCACTGTATACCTGTTCTGTTTAGTGAACCCGCCACTGCATACCTGTTCTGTTCAGTGGACCCGCCACTGCATACCTGTTCTGTGAACCCGCCACTGTATACCTGTTCTGTTCAGTGAACCCACCGCATCAGTGCGCATACCTGTGCAGTTAAGTGAACCCACCTACCTACGTGAGTGCACGCAGTGTGATATACCACTCCGTGCATACCCGATATGGACAAAACAGGTAGAGGAAGAGGTAGTGGCAGAGCCAGAGGAAGGCCACCCGGCAGGTCTGCGCGAGGTCGTGTAAATGTAATTTCGTGTGGACCTGGCCCACAGTACAGTGCTCGGAAGAAGGCACGTCCCATCACCTCCCAAGATTGTCAGGACGTGGTTGAGTATTTAGCGACACAGAACACCTCATCTTGCTCAGCCACCAGTGCTACTACTAGCACCACTTCCGCTGCATTTGACACTTCGCAAGAATTATTTAGTGGTGAAATCACTGATGCACAGCCATTGTTGTTACAGCCAGATGAATTTTCACCAGCTCATATGTCTGAGTTACGCGGCAACATTATGGATGTAACGTGTAAGGAGGATGAAGGACCTACTGATGTTGGTGCATGTTTGGATTTGTCTGAGGCAAGCGAAGCTAGGCAGGATGATTACGATGATGACGATGATAGGGATCCTCTGTATGTACCCAATAGAGAGTAGGAGGAGGAGAGAAGTTGCTGAAAGAAGCTGGGGCAGCTCTTCGTCAGAAACAGCTGGTGGCAGTGTCCGGCACCATGTATTGCCACCTATGTACAGCCAGCCAACTTGCCCTTCAGCATCAGCTGCTGAGGTCCCCATAGTGCCCACATCCCAGGGTGGCTCAGCGGTGTGGAAATTTTTTAATGTGTGTGCCTCAGATCGGACCAAAGCCATCTGTTCGCTCTGCCAACAAAAATTGAGCCGTGGAAAGGCCAACACTCACGTAGGGACAAGTGCCTTACGAAGGCACCTGGAGAAAAGGCACAAACAGCAATGGGATGGCCACCTGAGCAAAAGCAGCAGCAGCACACAAAAGCAAAGCCACCCTCCTTCTCCTCTTCCTCCTCCATCAGGTGCATTATCTGCTTCTGCCGCTTTCTCCCTTCCACCTTCACAGGTACCCTCCTCCACTCCGCCTCTGCCCTTGAGCGGTTCCTGCTCCTCTGCCCACAGCAGCAGTCAGGTGTCCGTGAAGGAAATGTTTGAGCGGAAGAAGCCAATTTCGGCCAGTCACCCCCTTGCCCGGTGTCTGACAGCTGGCGTGGCGGAACTGTTAGCTCGGCAGCTGTTACCATACCGGCTGGTGGACTCTGAGGCCTTCCGTAAATTTGTGGCCATCGGAACACCGCAGTGGAAGATGCCAGGCCGCACTTATTTTTCGAGAAAGGCCATACCCCAACTGCACCGTGAAGTTGAGAGGCAAGTGGTGTCATCTCTTGCGAAGAGCGTTGGGTCAAGGGTACACCTGACCACGGATGCCTGGTCTGCCAAGCACGAGCAGGGCCGCTACATTACCTACACAGCCCATTGGGTGAACCTGGTGGTGAACGATGGCAAGCAGGGCGCAGCGGACTAAATTGTGACACCTCCACGGCTTGCAGGCAGGCCTCCTGCCACCTCCTCTCCTCCTGCTACATGCTCTTCGCTGTCCTCCTCCTCCTTGGCTGAGTGGCAGTTCTCCTCTCCAGCTACACAGCCCCAGCTCCGCAGGGCCTATGCTGCATGCCAGGTACGACGGTGTCACGCCATCTTAGACATGGCTTGTCTCAAAGCGGAGAGTCACACTGGAGCAGCTCTCCTGGCTGCTCTTAAGAAACAGGTGGATGAGTGGCTGACCCCGCACCACCTGGAGATAGGCAACGTGGTGTGCGACAACGGCAGCAATCTGCTTGCCGCTTTGCATATGGGGAAGCTGACACACATACCCTGCATGGCACATGTCATGAATCTAGTGGTTCAAAGATTTGTGGCAAAGTACCCTGGCTTAGCGAATGTCCTGAAGCAGGCCAGGAAGTTCTGTGGGCATTTGAGGCGGTCTTACACAGCCATGGCACGCTTTGCGGAAATTCAGCGCAAAAACAACATGCCGGTGAGACGCCTCATTTGCGATAGCCCGACTCGCTGGAACTCGACCCTGCTCATGTTCTCCCGCCTGCTAGAACAGAAGAAAGCCGTGACCCACTACCTCTACAACTACAGTAGAATGAAACAGTCTGGGAAGATGGGGATGTTCTGGCCCGACAACTGGACACTGATGGAGAATGCATGCAGGCTCATGCGGCCGTTTGAGGAGGTGACCAACCTGGTGAGCCGCAGTGAGGGCACCATCAGCGACTTAATTCCCTACGCTTACTTCTTGGAGCGTGCTGTGCGTAGAGTGGCGGATGAAGCTGTGAATGAGCGTGACCAGGAACCGTTACGGCAGGAACAGGCATGGGACCAATTTTCATCAGACCCAGCTGTTTCCTCAACACCTGCGGCAGCACAGAGGGGGGAGGAGGAGGAAGAAGAGAAGTCGTGTGCAGAAGACGAATCAGACTCAGAGGATGATGAGCAAGGTGTTTCTTTGGGGGAGGAGGAGGAGGAGGAGGAGGGGACAGCGGCAGGAGAACAACCTCAGCAGGCATCGCAAGGGGCTTGTGCTGCTCAACCTTCCCGTGGTATTGTTCGCGGCTGGGGGGAGGAGGTTGACTTACCTGACGTCACTGAGGAAGAGCAAGAGGAGATGGAGGGTACTGGATCCGACTTTGTGCAGATGTCGTCTTTTATGCTGTCCTGCCTGTTGAGGGACCCCCGTATAAAAAACCTCAAGGGGAATGAGCTGTACTGGGTGGCCACACTACTAGACCCTCGGTACAGGCACAAAGTGGCGGACCTGTTACCAACTCACCGGAAGGTGGAAAGGATGCAGCACATGCAGAACCAGCTGTCAACTATGCTTTACAATGCCTTTAAGGGTGATGTGACGGCACAACGCCAGCAAGGTACCACTGCCACTAATCCTCCTCCCGTGTCCACGCAGTCAAAGACAGGACGCTCCAGCGATCTCATGGTGATGTCGGACATGCGGACGTTCTTTAGTCCAACGCCTCGCCGTAGCCCTTCCGGATCCACCCTCCACCAATGCCTGGAACGGCAGGTAGCCGACTACCTGGCCTTAAGTGTGGATGTAGACACTGCTGTGAACAGCGATGAGGAACCCTTGAACTACTGGGTGCGCAGGCTTGACCTGTGGCCAGAGCTGTCCCAATTTGCCATCCAACTTCTCTCCTGCCCTGCCGCAAGCGTCCTCTCAGAAAGGACCTTCAGCGCAGCTGGAGGCATTGTCACAGAGAAGAGAAGTCGCCTAAGTCACAAAAGTGTTAAGTACCTCACCTTTATCAAAATGAATGAGGCATGGATCCCGGAGGGCTGCTGCCCGCCCCAAGACTAAGTCAGTCCCCGCACATACAGCATCTCTGCCTGCACGCCGTGTGACTGGCTGCCTGGCCTGCCCCAAGAAGACTAAGTCGCTCCCAGTCCCTCCACACAGCATGTCTGCCTGCAGGCCGCTTGACTACCTTCTCCGCCACCACCAACAGGGTCCGGGACTCCAGGCGGATTGCTGAATTTTTTAGGCCGCTGCTAGCAGCGGCCGCTGTAATAATTTTTCGGGTGCGTGTACATGACTGCCTAATTTTTCTGGCTGCACTGCGGGCAGCTGCAACAACAAAAGAAAAGGCATGTACATGCGCCCATTCCCCTTCGTGATCATTACCTTGCCGTGGTGAAGGGGCTTGCGTATCACAATGGAGCAATGACCGGCGCCTAGATGAGTGTCTCGGGGGGCACACCCACGATAATAAGGTCGTTGCCTCATTGTGGTCAGACCAAATTTGATCAGCTGGACAGTCACTGTTCTGTCATTCAGCTACATCAGCCAGGTGACCATATGGGCTGTAAAGCCACCAAAACCTGCACTCTCGCCATGGTGCGCACCAGTAAAGCACGGCCGTCAGTACACAAACAGCTGTTTGCGGTGCGTTACACGATGAGTTTGGTGTGTCAGTGTGAAGCAGTACCTTAATTACACTACCTGATTGATGTATACACATGCAAGATGTTTGAAAGCACTTTAGGCCTGTCATTTAGCATTCAATGTGATTTCCGCCCTTAAAACGCTGCTTTGCGTCAAATCCAGATTTTTCCCGGGGACTTTTGGCATGTATCCCACTCCGCCATCCCCCCCTCCAGGTGTTAGACCCCTTGAAACATCTTTTCCATCACTTTTGTGGCCAGCATAATTATTTTTTTTTTCAAAGTTCGCATCCCCATTGAAGTCTATTGCGGTTACTTTAACGCGAACCGAACCTTTCGCGAAAGTTCGCGAACCCGGTTCGCGAACCGAAAATCGGAGGTTCAGCCCAACTCTACTAGTCTGTGGGCTGCAGGTCTCTGGAACAGAGACCTGTCTTTTCATTGCAAGTTTCTGTTCTGTTCTCTTGCTGGGGAATTTGCATACATCCGTTATGCAAATCCTCTACCTGCCTTCTTTGATGACTGGCACTATAAGAGCTTTATGTTTCCCAGAATGCTTTGCTGGTCATTTCCCTTCCTTGCTCAGTTCCTGATGGACACTGCTGGAGTGTCAGCCATTGCTATCTAGTATAGTTAATTCCTGGGGGTTGCTTTTGGCTCCCCTTCTAGCCCAGTCAGGTTGTATTATCTGTATTGCCTGTTCTGTCTTGTCTTGCCTGTTTGCCGTTGTCCTGTCCCTATGGTGGTTGACAGGAAATGGTTCTGATCTGTGTTCTTGGAGTGTGGCTGCGGTTGCTGCCAGCTATCTCTTCTGTTCTGTTTCCTGGGATCGCGCTGGCTACTTTGTGCTAGCGCTGGGGATCCTTCTGTTCTGTTTCCTGGGATCGCGCTAGCTACTTTGTGCGAGCGCTGGGGATCCTTCTGTTCTGTCTTGTCGGTCGCGATTGGGCTGTCACCAACGGCGGTTGATAGCGAATCGTTCTGTCTTGCTGAGATCGCACTAGCCGCTAGCGTTAGCGGCTGTGGATCTTTCTGATCTATGTTCCTGCTTGGATCACACTTGCTCTGGCGGAAGAGCGGTGGATCCTCCCTGCCTAGTTCTTGTTTTTCGTGTGTCTGTCTTGTCCGCTGCGCTTGCTACAGGCTCGGTGAGGTAACCGTTAAGCAAGCGCTTGCGTCCCCTGTTTCATGTTTGTCTGTTTATGGTTAGTTAGGCGTGCTTGTCTCTATTGTGCTTATCACGTGGAGATCGCGCATAACCGCTTGCACTGTTGCGAATGAGTGCGGTGTTCGCGGTTAGCTAGCGGTTGTTGTTTTCCGTATCTCCTTATTGTATTTGCTGTGCCTTTGCTACCCTTGTATTCTATTCTGTTCTGCCTTGTGTCACGTCTCGCGATCGCACCTCTCGCGATCGCGTTCCTATTTCGTATCTGCTGTTGTGTGTGCGTGGTCGCGGAGTGGCGACTGGATTGGCGCACACACATACAACCTATCCCTTTTGCTCAATCTCATTCACTATCGCCTCTCTTGCGATTGCATTCTGCGCTTCGTACAATTCCTGTCTGGCACTTGTGGAGGTACAGAGGATTGGTTCCTCTGCACTCCCCAGCGCCATCTGCCGACAGGAATTTCCCTCTACAGGTGCGTAGCACCTTTTGCTGGGTTCCTGCAAATTATACGCTTGTGGAGGATCTCCGCTGTGTCAGCGCACGCGTTGTGCGCTGATCACGGGGAAAGTTCCACAATCGTGACACTGATCCTATAAGTTCCTATACCTGTTCTAATGTGGTCTGTCTTAATGCAGCTTTTCTTAGTTGCACAGTGGCTGTATTATCTCTGTTATTTAATCTAATCTCCTTTCCTCTGACAGCTTTGTAGGGCTCAGGCACTCAGGCAGGAATGTGCTACTCTGCTACTCTGTTTGTGATAGGATAGAAGCTATACACACCCTCTCCACGCCACCTGCAGGCTCTGTATGAGTCACAGACTGAGCTCCTCTCAGCCTATCACATGCCATGTCTTTTGTTTGTAAACACTGCCTAATACTGGCAATTACAAGCCAGGATCGCAGCAGGGAGTGGCAGAAACAGCACAGAGGGGCCCTGGAGAACATAATGAATAGAATGGTATGCTTTTTATTGTAAGAATTCTAGAGTACAGATTCTCTTTAAAAGGAAATAAATATGGCAGCCTCCATATCCCTCTCGCTTCAGTTGTGGTGACAATGGCATACATTCAAAATAGTTACAAAATTCCATGCAGAACACCTGCTGTACAGTAATAAATGTGGCTAGGACAGGTCATCGGGTTCATGTGTGGTACACACAAGGCTGGTCTGGTGCCACCTCCAGTGATGGATGTTGAGGCAGCAGATGAGGAGGTAAGCTCTTTCTCGTTTTATAAGCTCTTGCTGGGAGATGCCAAGTAGCTCCCCTTTGACTATAATTCTTTTCCTGTGTCCTCTGGATCTGCTTCAAGGACCCTTCTCAGCTAGACAATGCTAGAGAATGGGGATTCACATAAGACATAGAAACCATGTGAGACGACTCGAGGTTGTGGCCGCTTTACCCCAAAGTGATCCCAGATAACTGAAATTCTCCTTCTCATGTGCTGAACGCCAGTTTTAAGAGGAAAGTGCTCGTTCTTCCAGCTGCTATTTATAACCCAGCTAAGGGACAGCAGCGGGAACGACCTCCAGTAAGCTGAGACTGATGATAAATTTCTCAGAACATGAGATTTTCATTATTTTCACCGCGCCAACACCGTAAAAATAGCAGAATGATCTCTAACTGCAAAGTACACAGAAATGGCCCGATAGTCACGCGTTAGAGAATGTGAAACAGCTGCATAGTTCTGTCCACTCACTTTACTGGCAAATGTTAAAGGACCCCTAAAGTGAAAAATGTAAAATATATGGAAACACATACAAATAAAAAGTATGTTTCTTCCAGAGGAAAATTAGCCATAGATTACCTTTCTCCTATGTTACTGTCACAGTAGTTAGTTGAAAGCTGACAGCTCTGACAGGTTTTTGACTAGGCCATCTCTTCATGGGGTACTTTTTTAGTATTTAATTTATTCTTCACATAAGCACTGCCTGGATAAGATCTATATAAAGATGCCGGCTGCCCCCGCCCTCCACCCTACCTGTTTGCACACTATTCTAGCAGTTGGGCTGAGCAATTGCTGTTCACTGAGTGCTTTTCAATATAATGTACCCCCATGAGGAGATGAGCTAGTCCAAAACCTGTCAGTTTTGTCAGATTTCCACTACCTACTGTAAGTGAGAGGAACGTAGGAGAAAAGTAATATATAGCACATTTTACTCTGTACTTTTTATTTATGTGTTTTGATGTAATTTTAAATTTTACAATTTTTTGCAATAGTGGTCTTTTAAAGTGAAATGTCCTCCTTCATTGAGCAGTCGCTTCACTTCAGCTTCAAGCATGGCTAGGATTGTGTCCATCTGTCATTTCACACTGTGCACCTACACTGTGAGCACACAATCACACAGCCCCACCCCCAGGATACTGACACATTTGACAGCTTGGGAGTGTCCATATTACTGCTAGTCACTCAATGGGTTCCTTTGGTTCTGGTATGGTCACAGCCTCTGCATTCCCTAATGCTGCACCACTGTGGCTACTCTAAGGGCCTGAGCCCACTAACGCAGTTGTGTCCGCTTTTCAGCAACACATCAATGTTACAGATGCTGAAAAGCGGACAGAAGAGGACACAACTGCATTAGTGACCTCCGGCCCTAATATAAGGTAATTAACAGTCATCCTGAGCATACACATAGCTTACAGGGCAAAAAAGGGCCAAAACGCCCTCATACTAAAAATCAATGCTGAAAATAATTTTGCCTTCTTAAAACAGAAGATATTTGCTATTTTTCAGCTTTAAAGGATACCCGAAGTGACATGTGACATGTCCTGATATTCAACTCTTTCAGACAGAGAAAGAAAAAAAGGAACACAGCCTAGTTATTTGTGTGCTAGGCACTGTACATACACATGTCTATCTCATCATGTCACATGTCACACTGTGGTTTTCCAAGATACATCACTCCTGAATATGCAAATCATCTCTTTATGCCCCTGAAAGCCAACAAGGAAACATTTTCATAAAGATTGTGAGACTAAACTCTCTAAAGCCAAAATTAAAGAGGAACTTTAGCATAAAAGGGCAAATAAATAAATCAACACATTGCAAAGTGATAAGTTAATAAATAGAAGAGAGATCAGGAAATGATTGATATAAGCCATGGATTTTGTCAATATTGTTTGATCCACAATCAGCCTGCACTTAGGGTAGGTCCACACTAGGCACGGTTGCAGGACGGAGCGTACGGTCCGGGATCGGGGGTTGACAAACCGGAATGCAACCGGATCCGTTTTGCAAAAATGTGCATCCATTTTGTACCCGTTTCCGTTTCGTTTTTCACCTCAAAAACGTACACAAAACGTGCCTATGTATGTTTGCAGATATTGGCCAATAGAAAGGTAGTGGGAGTTTTTTTGGGCAAATAAACAATCAATGTGCCAAAGTACATCAGTAGGAGGAAAGTGGGTGTGGCTATGTAAAAAAAATGCTTGGTGATGTCCACCCATACCAGCCTGATGGGCTGAAGGTCACTGTATTTGTCATGTCGCTTGTCATAGAGCTCTTGCCATTCCTGGACGGCCATAATGAAGTCCCTCACGTTCACAATGCTCTTCGGCATGATGCCTGCGCTCCTGTCTCTCCCAGCTTGTCAACAGGAAGATGTTGAGGGGAGAAGAAGGAAATTCCGGCCATTTGTTTTCCCATCTGTTTTTTGTGCAAATTTGCCTGTGAAGAGGGGGATCCATTTTCTCATTCCTCTCTGTGTCTCCGTGGTCCGTGAAAATGTTGCAAATTCGGACCATCCATTCAGGTTTTGAAAAGGGTCCCCTGGAACACAGCGGGATCCGTTTTTTTTTTTATGAGTGAAGACTGCTGCTATTTTTAACATTGGTATTAGTGGCTCCGGTTTTGATCCGGGCTAAAAAACTGAGCCACGGATACGTTTTTAGTGTGAACCTACTCATAATCATCTGTACTACTGGCAGACATGAAAAAAACTAGACGGCACCAACTGCCATTATCTATAACCACACCCCCTAACAATGTGATAGGCTAAAAGGTTGTTTTTTCTTTTGTAGATACTGTATGCATATGCATAGAGGGAGATAATGGTTGCTTGGCAGTTGAAAACAGCCATTATTTCCCACAATGCAACAAGGCTCCCACAGTAAGATGTCAGGACCTAGGTTGTGACATCACACCGTGGGAGGGGTTTCACCATAATATCAGCCATACAGCTGTCCCTGATGATCTATTCGAGAAAAGGAATAGATTTCTCAGGGGAAAGGGGGTATCGGCAACTGATTGGGATTAATTTCAATCCTTTGTCACAGTTCCTCTTTAAAGGACAACTGTTGTGAGAGGGATAGGGAGGCTGCCATATTTATTTCCTTTAAGACAATACCCATTGCCTGGCTGTCTTGCTGATCCTCTGCCTCTAATACTTTTATCCATAGACCCTGAACAAGCATACAGATCAGAAGTTTCAGACATTATTGTCAGATCGGACTATATTAGCCGCATGCTGGTTTCTGGTGTGATTCAGACACGACTGCAGCCAAATAGACTAGCAGGGCTGCCAGGCAACTAATATTGTTTAGAAGGAAATAAATATGGCAGCCTCCATATCACTCTCACTAGAGTTGTTCTTTAAAATGGTTCATTTCGACCATTTCGGTCAAATAATGTTTAATGGAAAGACTCCTCAGTGTGAGATGCAAGGGCCGCCTCCTCTGCAAACAGCATCTCTATAATAAGGGCCCCCCCACACTTTGCATTTCGCCCTACACATGACAAGCAAGGGGAACATGTCATTGTAAATGAATTGTGATGGGAAGTATAACTCAAGGAATATGTTCACACAATGCATCATGGGACTCAGCTGTCAAATCGGAATACGGAAATAAACGATCAGCAAAATGCTGGCGAAGGTGTGCTGTACAATCCCCAACAATGGTTAAAATATCACATTAACTTCGACCTTGATGACGAATATTGACGCTGTGGGACTGGTAGACCGATATACTTGTCATATAATCCACAGAGAGCCTGTTCCCTCTTCCCACTACACAGTCATTATCTGGAAATATAATAATGCAGTTGCTTTTATCTAAGAAAACATACGCCTCAGATGTAAGAGGAGAGGTTTATTTTTACATTATGATGTTGTACAGCTACCGAAAAAAGACACATATCCATCAAGCTCAGCTTATTACAACGTTGTAGTTTAGCCAAGAGAAGCGAAACGACCAATCGAATGACAAATTGTACCCCCGGTGGCCCCAGAATTTGCAGCACATGCCTGATCTGCTGCAGTGCAGATGAGTAATGTTGCTTTTCGGGCACACGTTCGTTGCTTATCAGGCTTTGTTAAAGAGGAACTCCAGCCTAAACATACATACTGTCATAAAGTTACATTAGTTATGTTAATTAGAATAGACGGGTAATATAATCTCTTACCCACCCTGTTTTAAAATAACAGGCAAATGCTTGTGATTTCATGAGGGCAGCCATCTTTTTGGTTGAAAGGAGGTGACAGGGAGCATGAGACACAGTTCCAACTGTCCTGTGTCCTGATCACCCCTCCCAGTTGCTAGGCAATGTGAACAACAACATAGGAAATCCCATCATGCTTTGCACAGCATTAGGGGAAAAAAAGCCCGGGCAGTTATCTTTGATGGGTGGAGCTTAGCTAAAAATGCAGCTAAAAATGATGCTTTGGTAAGAAAACAAAGTTCTGATGCTGTGAAACTGTTAAAGAAACACCAAGCCTTTTCAGTGCTGCTGAGTAGATTTTTAGCCCGGAGGTTCACTTTAACAATGGTACGTAGAGGCGTGGCACAACAGCCGCTTTGTCTGCAGTGCCCCACCCATGTGACATTCACAGTGTGGTGGGTGCAGTGTAATGGCATGTGGCATCATAAAGCACGGTATGCAGTGTGTTGCTACAAAAACACACCTGTTAAAGGTAACCATGAAGCATACTTTTCATTGGCTGTATGCTTCACTCTATGCAACTCAATGCATGGATAACGTGCGGCACTGCTTTCCCGATCCACTGCGTTGCATTCCTGCTGTCCCACGGAACGCAACACCCACTGTGAACATAGTCAAACTGAAAAGGCCCATAAATTGTAACATACTACTTTGTGAAGTACCAACTACTAGACTGGCACTGCTCCAATCTGTACAGAACTCAGCTGCTCGTCTCATTCATCTTTCTTCCCGCTCCTCCACTGCTGCTCCTCTCTGTCAAGCTCTTCACTGGCTGCCCATTAACCAGAGGATCCAGTTCAAACTACTAACCCTAACCTACAAAGCTCTCCACAATCTCTCTCCCCGGTATATCTGCTCACTAGTTGCCAGATCCCAACCCAACCGCAATCCTGGATCTGCACATGACCTTCTATTGTCCTCCTCTAGAATCACCTCCTTGCATTCACGTATACAAGATTTCACACATGCTTCATCCCTCCTCTGAAATCCCCTACATCTGTCACTCTACAACCTTTGATATTTTTAAACCTGACCTCAAAACTCCTTTTTTTCCATCAAGCATACGTTCTACAGTTCCCCTTCTGTCCTCTGGCCAAGTTGTACGCCTTACTAGATAACCTAAAACACGCTGCCTCTAGGTATAAATATTGTACACTACCCTCCTCTTGTTCCCCCCTCTTCCTTTAGATTGTAAGCTCACAAGGGCAGAGCTCTCTCAAAGTTTTGTGTATTGGAATTGCTTACACATTTATTCATATTACTTTTGTCACTGTAATTACCAATTCTGTATTTTGTACCAACTCTGTATTAGGTTGGGTATACATAAGACATAGTGTCAAAAAGTAGAGTTTTGGGAAGGTGCGTTTGCGTTTTTGTAAAGTGTTTTTACTGCGTTTTTGGTGTGTTTGACGTTTGCATTTTTTCTTGCAGATGCGTTTTCATGCGTTTTGCATGTGTTCAATTGCCTTTGTGGTTCGCTAATACAAAAGGCATATGCATTTTGTATGCGTTTTGACATTTAAATATATGCAAATCAATAGGAAGACAACAGGAAGCGGAAATACGTCAGAGATCTTTATTTTTTAATTGAAAACGCATGAAAAAAACGCATGAAAAATGCAATGCATATGCGTTACCATAGACTTTCATTATGTGCGTTTTGGCAGCCAGTCTGCATAATATGCAACTCTACTAGCGTTTGCGGAACGCTTACTGTAAAAACGCACTTCAACGCAGCTTCTTTTGCGTCCCATAGACTAACATTGCTGCATAAAATGCTGCGTTTTCCGCTATGCTAACGCTTCTGCTATGCGTGTACCCAGCCTGATGTATATTGGTGTATACCATTGTCTGTATTATTTTATGTTTGTTTCTTATTTTGTACAGCACCACGGAATATGTTGGTGCTTTATAAATCAATAATAATAATAATAATAAATCATGAATAATAATGATGAATGCAGAAGGAAATTTATAGCATTTATGCACATATTCAAACAGTGCCGTTGAGCAAACTGATAGCTATAGCTGCAGTGATTGCAAGCAAAGACAAGGCACAGCTGGGTTAAAGTGACATTTATGATATAATGAATTGTATGTGTAGTATGGATAATTAACAGAACATTGGTAGCAAATAAATTAGTCTCATATTTTTAGTTTCAGTTATATAGTTTTTTTTTATAACATTGCATCATTCTCTAATATTTGCAGTTTACACACTACTCAGCTTTCTAAATGACTTTACAGAGCAAGCTAGTGAACTTTTGAACCCTTCTTTGCAGAATAAACAAATTACAGTGCCAGGCAGTTGAGATAATAAGTTTCAGAAGACAGAGCTCTCAGCAACTTTGAAAGTCACAGAGCTCAATGAAGCTCTTTTGCATAGATAACAACGGGAGTTTTTTTTAACTCTTCCTGTACTGGAAAAATATTAGGCTTATGTCTCTGCTGCTAATGTTCTATCTCTTAGCTGTACTATACATACAAATCATTATATCATATGTTTATTTTCACTTCAGATTCCCTTTAAGACAATAAGATACAAGGACATAACAAAAGCCCGTGACATTCGTGCATGGGGAAGGGGGTGTGTGAACCTTGCTGGCCCAGCCTATTAAATGGCAATCACAAAATGGCGGTCACTAGAATGTATTGGACACATGGAGAGTAACAGGTTGGGGACCCCACAGCCCCAAGCCCACCTGTGGCTGCTCCCCTACAGGCGGACCCCTGTTCTATGGACCGGTATGTCCCCATGTGTGCACGTGACATCCCTGTAGGCAATCAGAACAGCCAAGACTTCCAGTCTGCAGGCCACTCAACCCTCTTTATTGGTCTGTTAAAAAAGAGGGTGGGACATATGGGCAACAGAGAATCAGGCACTCCTGGGGCATCAGCACGATGATAATAAGGGGGCTGAGCCAAGAATTAAATACTTTTTTTTACACTACTTTTTAAAGTTATCCTCCGCATCCTAGTGTCAGCTTTAAACACACTTTAATTTTCCTTCCAGTGACAACAGCAGCAGTAATAAATGAGCTCACACCCGCCAACAGAATACGTTCCGTGTCATAAATTCAGCGCTGTTATGAAATAGTGTAAAACTGTCATTAAAGATATTTCACCGGTAAAATATGCCTTTCCCTGAAAAGCATTACTTTGGCTTCAAGCATGCCAGTCGTATGAGCAATTTCAAGGTAATAAAGTGTGTGTGCAATGGATGGAATAATAGCTGATCACACATTAAAAAAATCCTATTAACAGTCATCCACTTACTAAGCTGTGATCAGGTAAAGGCATCTAAAGGCAGCCATACACTGATCAATTGCCAACAGATCGACCAGCAGATAGATCCCTCTGTGATGTAATCTGATCACAGAGGGATCTATTGGCTGCCTACACTGCAAACAGATTTTGAATCGATTTCACTATGAAGTCGATTCACAATCTGTGGAGCTGCCGCTGCCGCCTGATCCGGCCGGCGCTGTCCTCGCGGTCTCTTCTCCGCTCTGGGCTCCGGCTTCACTTTACTTCCTGTCGGGGGAAGTTTAAACAGTAGAGCGCCTTCTACTGTTTAAACTTTTCCCCAACAGGAAGTGAAGCCAGTCGGAGCCCAGCGCAGAGAAGGGACAGCGGGGGACACACGCTGGCGGTAAAAGTAATGTATTGCCACTAGTGGACATTCGAACGCCGTTATCGATGCACTCCAGACGGGCTGGCGATCAAGCACAATTTTCCATGCGGACAGATCAACGGGACTGATAGATTTCGGACGGAAATCGATCGTTCGGTCAGCGTTTGCGTATCGATTTCACAGCAGATTCGATCACAGTGATCGATAGACAGATTCTGCTGTCTATCGGCGGGAAATCGAGTAAGTGTATGGGCACCTTTACATAATTGGTCTGTAGTCTGAACGAAAGTAAAGAAAAATAGCACATATCTAATGCTAGGAAAACAAGATGAGCTTTTCTGTCAGATTTACTGTCAGATCGATTATTTCCGACAGGTCAGATGTGATTTCTGATCGACTTTTCATTCACTTCTATCGGAAATCGATCGGAAATCAGATCAATCTGTTGGAAATAATGGATTTAACAATAAATTTGACAGAACATCTCATTATGTGTTCCTATCATTAGAACGGCAGAGATCTGTGAACCATTCCTCACTGCTGCATCACCTTCTCTCCGCAACATTATTATCTCGATAGGCCTAGCCTTGGGAGGTAAGTATACCATTTTTGCTGTAGCAAACCTCACAGGCTTACTTTAAATCTGAAACGACTCGGTGTGGACCCCACCCTATGTGCCTGGATCAAGGACTTTCTCACAAACAGGACACAGCTAGTTAGACTTGGCGGCCACCATTCCAGTGTAAGAACCACCAACACTGGTGCTCCGCAAGGGTGCGTATTGTCACCGATGCTCTTTTCCCTGTACACAAACAGCTGCACCTCATCTGCGGACACAGTCAAGGTCATTAAGTTTGCGGATGATCAGTGGCGTAGCTAAGGAGCTGTGGGCCCCGATGCAAGTCTAACAATGGGGCCCCACAAGCACTCTATACATAACAATTGATACGACGCGCCAAAACCTGCCAATGACAACTACAATGTCAGAGGTGCAAGAAGGGAATGGGGAACAGCTTGTTAATGATTATCACAATTTAAAGTATCTATAGAAGTGTTTATTATGAGCACAGTACCAATAAAGAGCTAATACTGTGGTTGAGGGAGGGCCCTACGGGGCCCCTATGGCCCAAGGGCCCCGATGCGGTCGCTACCGCTGCACCCCCTATTGCTACGCCCCTGCGGATGATACTACCATTCTAGTTCTCATCGGGGATGATGGTGAGCTTGAATATCGCTGTGAGATTGAGCGGGTGGTGCTCGGACAACAAGCTTGTACTAAATGCAGGAAAAAACTGTGGAACTGATAGTGGACTTCAGAAAGAACGCCCCAACACCTAGCCCAATCTTCATCAATGGCATGGAGGTCTCCAGGGTACAAAGTGCTCGGCTCTTAGGCACCACCATCACTGAGAAACTGAGATGGGATGCAAATATCTCCACGACACAAAAGAAAGCCCAGCAGAGACTGTTCTTTCTGAGACAGCTGAGGAAGTTTGGAATGCCAAGGGAACTTCTGACCAGCTTTTACACCGCGACCATTGAATCTGTCCTTTGCTCCTCCATCATCATGTGGTACTCAGGTGCTAGCGCAAGGGACAGGCTCAAACTCCAGAGAGTTATCAACACCGCAGAGAAGATCATTGGGTCCCCCCTGCCTCCACTGGACCTTCTCCATTCAAACAGAATGAGGTCAAGGGCAAACAAGATCATACATGACCCCTCCCACCCTGGCAATCAATTCTTCAACCCCATCCGCTCAGGTCGTCGATATAGGTCCATTCCCACTAAAACCACCAAGCGCAGAAATACATTCTTCCCTCAGGCGATCGCCCTCCTCAATTCAGACCATCTCTAAATAGCCATCCTCCAGCCCCCTCCCGCCTCCTTGGCACACCTGTGCACAATCGCAGCCCTAGGACTGTTTCAAAATGTGACTGTATAGAATGTAGATGAACACTATGTATTGTAACTGTAACTTGCACTATGTTGTTGTGTTATTCGTATTGTAATTTCTTGCACAAATTCTTATGTTGCTGTGTTATTGCACCATGCCAACTGCCTGTGTCCACAAATAATTCCGGGTGCGGCGCCTGTCGCACTTGGCGAATAAAAGAATTCTGATTCTGATTCTGGGTAAAAAGCAGGACTGGGAAACCCCACAGCAGCCCCTTCCTGCACTATGGACTTCCCTTGTTGCTGACTATAATCTTCTTTTAAAGTTTGCTCTGTGCCCGTCACCTTGGAGTCTTAAAGGCTCAGACACATGCTTAACTAAAGTCGGCTGAGGGGGTCGATAACGATAAGAGTGTGTACGCAGGCTCATGTCCCCCAACCCCCAATTTAAGAGCGATCCGCCCGGTGCGTCAACTCACCCATCAGACAACCAACTTCATTGTTCACACCGTTCCCCAACGCGTCATGTAACATCATGCATGCTCTGTTAATTCACAGAAAGGAATGCAAGTGATAACAACTGTGAAGTGTGTGAGGAGTTATCACCTGGCCTGAGCTGTTACTACAGACTGCAATGTAAAGTGAAGCATTCTGAGCTGTCTGCTTTATTTTGTACAAGTTTATGCCCGAAGGGGACTCTGTATAGAGATAAATATACAAAACAGGCACACAGAGAGGGAGGGAGGGAGGGAGAGATACCAAACATACACACACACACACAGAAATTCACACACAGAGGCACAGAAACACATACAGATACAGCCACGCACACAGCCAAAGCTTCTCACTCTCCTTCCCTGGCTGTCCTACACAGGCTTGCTGTAATCGTCCTGGAAACAGGGGTGGTGCTACATCCTGCCTGTTTGTGCTCCTCCTCTCCTTATCTACTGCATGTGAGAATAAGTACAGAGGTGAGAACTTAAAGTGAACCAGAGATGAAGCACCCTCATGTATTTTACCATATATATCAGTGGGAACATTAGAGAAAACACTTACCCTGCTCTCTGTTTCATTCTTCACTGTTCAGCTTGCTTCTTATCAGCCCTGATAAAATCCCTGACTGAGCATTCAGTCTGGCTCTGCTCAGGAATCTTTATAGCGGAGTCTGTCTTCTCTGATGTCTTTTCAAGCTCAAGCCTGCCCCCTTCTGGCTCTGCTATAATGACTCAGCTATAATGATTCCTGAGCAAAGCCAGACTGAATACTCAGTCGGGGATTTTATCAGGACTGAGAAGAAGCAAGCTGAGCAGTGAAGGATCAAACAGAGAGCAGGATAGGTGTTTTCTCTCATGTTCCCACTGATATATATGGTAAAATACACAAGGGTGCTTCGTCTCTGGTTCACTTTAAGGACTGAAGTGATAAGACACAACACTCTCACTGTGACAACGTATCACTACATGTTAATAAGGCAAGCCTCTTTAGTGAATTAACACTTGAAATACTGACTGATGTCTGGTGATAAGTTTTCACCTGCCTTATTATCACTAGTATGATCTTAGTGGCTTGGTGGCTGGATAGTGTAATGGTTAAGGGCTCTGCCTCTGACACAGGAGACCAGGGTTCGAATCTCGGCTCTGTCTGTTCAGTAAGCCAGCACCTATTCAGTAGGAGACCTTAGGCAAGTCTCCCTAACACTGCTACTGCCTATAGAGCGTGCCCTAGTGGCTGCAGCTCTGGCGCTTTGAGTCCGCCAGGAGAAAAGCGCGATATAAATGTTATTTGTCTTGTCTTGTCTTGATGAATTGTGGCAAATGACTGTGATGACAAAGCTGTAGTCAAGAAGTACATGGAGGCTGCAGTAAAAGTGTATAAGGTCAGAGGCTATGACAGCAAAATCTACAGTATGACATTCCTGTACATCTAGATGGCAGAGCAGTCCTTGTAGGGAAAGTCACAATTATAAGACCTTACCCAGTAACACATCTATCCTTTCTTTACAACTTGGTACAAATTTGGAAGTAGCTGTGATATCATTTTAGCAATATTTTGCTGACTGCCATCTCAAAAGAACTGAAGTTTGATGGATTTTTATTTTCATCAGAGCTTCCTTCACTAATACTATGGAATATAACCCCACACACATTATCTACAGTCCTGCATTCACTCCCCAAGGTGTGCTGCCTGGGCGATAACTCTGCAGTATGTTCCAGTGTGTTATCAGAGCTGGGCAGCAGGTAACACAGTACTCTGCTGGAAGTGAAGGGTATGAAAGACTACTGAACCAATTAGAGAGATAAGACAGCATACAATGGCATTAATCTTCAGGAGAGACTCCAGGTCACCCCGCTGAGCACAGTAATTATATTATACAGACAAATGTAATCTTACAATATTGAAAACTGGCTAGTTTAATCAAGCTATGGAAAAAAAAGGAACCAATATTGATGTTCTGAAACGACTGTAGAGGAGATAGAGAAGTCCACAAAAGTTATATGAAAGTCTGTCCACTGGGTAACCATTCAGAACAGGTGGCATGAATGTAAACACTTTAAGCAGCCAATAGAAAAGGTTTATACAATGGGCAGGCTAGGTACAACTGGACTGAAACCAATTCAACTTCACAGATTTTTTCCCCTTTGCATGAGGGTTTTGGTCTACTGGTCAACCGCGAACCTTACTTGCGCATGCCTAGTATGGATAAGCTGGTACATGGATGGGAGCATGGCCACAAGAAGAAGAGGGTCCTGGCGGATGGCTAAATATGGATCTCAGAAGTATCAGGGTTCTGCATAATTTTTTTTTTTTTACTGTGCACAAATGGATTTGTTCTACTGGTTAACTACGAACCTTACCTGTGCATGCCCAGTACAGATAAGCTCTTACATGGATGGTAGTGAAGCCACAAGAACCAGAGGGTCCTGGCGCACTCTGCAAGAGAAGGATCTCGGAAATATTAGACAGAGGCACTAGGCTGAGACATAGACACTTGTTGCCGTATGCTCCATCCGCTATTGCCTGATGAAGCGGGACCACACCTGCGAAAAGCATTGCCATGACCATTTGGAGTGTACATATAAATACATTTGCTTGTTGATATAATATCAACCTGTTTTTGTGTCTGCTTGCCTCCCCCGTTTTTGTAAAAGTTTTTTGCTACTTTTATCCTTTTGGCACCTCTGTTAATTTCCACATTGTACGAATCCACCCATGGTGGAAGGGTGTTAACCCCTTGTTTCCAGATCTACAGAGAGCGACTTCTTATTCCTGAGTGGGGACAGGTCTAATCTCCCCACCTGCATTTACAGTGGTTGACTTAGTGGTAACTCATGTTTGTGAGTTTAACTTTACATACTTGCCTCTAATCACCCACATTAATCCAGTACATACTGCACTATATTGGGCTCTCTGTGTTCTCTCTCATTTTCTTGTTGGAAGTATTAGAGTTCCACTTCACAGATTCACAAGGGCTTTGTTCTACTGGACAAGCGCAAATCTTACCTGCGCATTGCCCAGTACGAATAAACTCATATATGGTTTTAAGTGCAGCCCCAAGAAGAAAAAGAAGGTCCATTTACTCCTCTTCTTGCCAACATCACGTGTGCCCTATTGTCCTTTTGTAGGAGGAGAAGGATGACGGCTTCCAAGTTTCTCTCACAACAGGTTTACTTCGAGACCTCGTTTTTCAGGCTTCCAGGCTTTGTGTTGGCGGTATAATTATTTATGTTTTGGGATTCCGGATCCCTACAGTTGTTTAAAGAGAAGACAAAAGACTATTTCATGTTTATTGATCATCTAAGCTGGAGACGGATAAAAGGAATTTCACGCAAAGATCTAATACCGGTAAACAATGTAGAAGTTTTTCATGTTACAGTAAGAACTGCAGCCAATTCTCCACTAGGGCTCAAACTGTTGTGAATAGCGGCAGCTGCTGACCTGGTGACTATGCTTTACACTCGCTAAACTTGGAATTTCAGCCAAAACTTTCTCAGATCGTTTTTGGTAAAGTTGAGAGGATTACACAGAGATGAGGCGGCTGGCGTGAACCAGCTGAGAATTGTGAGAAAGAATATGGGGCATCAACATAAATCAAAAGAGGTCCGCACACCTAATCTACAACAAAAAGACTAGTAGCATAGGTGGGTGCTAGGCCAGTAAACTGAGCCTATACGGTCCTACTAAATACTTGTAAAAGATTAACCAGCACACCAAATTGTAGTTTGCAATCAAAAAAACAATAATATTGTAATCAAAAGTGAGCAAAAAAGTGGGAACACAAGGCACACGACTGTACAATCAAGAAGCACAGAGCTATACAATCAATTGAAACATCATTAATGGTATAGATGTACACAATAGTCAATAGTTCACAGGTGCAAAGTACAGGGTCACCTGGTTCCCCAGTACTAGAAAAGGCAAAGTCCAAGGTTTGGTTAGCACACCAGAGTAAGTATTGTAGGAAAATGTATTCCTTAAAGAGACACTGAAGTCTTAACATCTTAAACATTTACTTCTAAGCTGGTTCGCCGCATCCTCGCGGTAGAATTAGTTATTTATGGCCCAAAAATAGCCCACCAGCAAAGTTCCAGGGCTCGCATATTTTTGCTTCCCGGAAGAGGCAGAGCTGTGCACAGTAACTCTGCCTCTTATCCAGTTAATCTCCGCCGATCTCAGCCTCTCCCGCCCCTCTCAGTCTTCTCAGTCCTCTCAGTCTTCTTTCACTGAGAGGGGCGGGGCTCCAGGGCTCGCATATTTTTGCTTCCCGGAAGAGGCAGAGCTGTGCACAGTAACTCTGCCTCTTATCCAGTTAATCTCCGCCGATCTCAGCCTCTCCCGCCCCTCTCAGTCTTCTCAGTCCTCTCAGTCTTCTTTCACTGAGAGGGGCGGGGAGAGGTGGAGATCGGTAGAGATTGATTGGAAAGAAAAACAGAGCTGCTGCGCAAAATCTGTGACTTGCAAAGTCGTGAAATTTTTCTGGGCTATTTCTGATCCATAAATAACTCGTTCTGCAGTGGGAATGTAGAGAATCAGCTTAGAAGTAAATGTTGAAGATAGCTACATAAGAAAATAAGGTAAAAAAAGGAGACGTCAGTGTCTCTTTAATGCAAGTCAACACAGCACTAGAAAAGGATTAACATATAATGGGCCCTGGGCAAGATAGCAGTTTACCCCCACCGCTGATGGTCACCTGGCTTTTTTAGCAAGATTTGGTGGGGTTAGCATCCACCAGGCCCCTAGACTCTCCAGTCCCTAGGCAACTGCCAAGGTTTGCCTTGTGGACAGTAAAAACTCCAAACCTACATGTTTAACTTAAAAAAAAAAAGACTGTGAGATAAAAACCTATGGGATTTCAAAAATGCCCTCTACATATTCAGTAAATGTTTCATTTACTGAATATGTACATTTTTGAAGTGACCCTAAAAAGAAATGTAGGTAGTATAAACTGAGAATATGGAGGTACATAGTCAGAGTTACCTGCAGTAAAAGTGTTCTAAAAATGTTTTTTGTTCCAGAGATACACTTATGCTGGGTACACACGATTAGAGATGGCCCGAACATCACATTTTAGGTTCATGAACAGCGAACGCGAACGTCTGCAAATGTTTGCAAACATGCAAACCCAGCGAACCACCATAGACTTCAATGGGCAGGCAAATTGTAAAACCTACAGAGACTTTTTCTGGCCACAAAAGTGATGGAAAAGTTGTTTCAAGGGGTCTAACACCTGGAATGTGGCATGACAGAGGGGGATCCGTGCCAAAAGTCCCACCAAACATTACGTAGTTGACGCAGATTTGGATTTTAATCCCTAAAGGGTAGAAATCACATTGTACTCAGAACACAGCTATGGGTGCACACAGCTGTGCCCAGCTCTGGGTGTCAGTGGGCTGTGGAGTGTCACACACAGAGAAATGCAATAGTACGATCAGAATACAGTGAAAAATAGCGCACTGGAGTGGTACTGTGCTTGTTACTAATGTGGCAAACAATAGCAGTAGTACTAAGCACAGCTCTGAGTGGGTGTCAGTGGGCTGTGCAGTGTCACACACAGAGAGATATGCAATAGTTCTACAGTGAGGAAAAAAACACTGGAGTGGTACTGTGCCTGGAGACCGATGTACTAGCCCTCAAAAGGGCTGTTCGGGGTGCTTTCAGCAAGTAGTCAGTGAGGAACAAGAACACAGGCCTACCTAATGTACCAAAAAGAAGGTGAAAAAGTACTCTCAGCATTAGTCAGAATATTTTCTTCCTTGCTGGTGGTTTCTGGTGTTTAAAAATATCACCTAGGAGAAAACTCAAGAGAAGACGTTAATTGCATATGAGCCAAGGAACGCTTCCTTCTAACCTTTTCTTTTTACAGTTTCCCAGCTGTATTGTGGTACTCTACGGATGAACAGCTGTATACTTGTGTTTTTAACCTTGGAACTATTTACGGTGTGAGCCAAGTGAGCTCCCCCATGGGCTAGGGGTTTACTCTACAATTTTACTTTGCAATCCACCGGGAACCCTATGCTACTGCCTGGACTCCCAGTGCTTGTCCTCAATCACAGCAGCACTGCCAGCCCTGCAGGACCTAAATGCTTATTCCCATATTAGGAATGTTTGATAACTGACTGCTGACCTAATGTTTAATATGTGATATCTATAGTAATCATTTCCAAGCTATCTGCTTTATGTATGAGTGTCTGTCTGCCCCAGGCATGCCACGTCTTGCCCCGCAGTGATTGGCCATGGTGCTGATTGGATGGCTTATGGGTGTGATGGGATGGTGAGCGTAACGTCCAGAGAGAAGGTGCACGCCCACATGCCCCACAAAACATAGTGGATGCCACCATCTAGTCTGTTAATAAAGTTAATTTAGAAAAAACTAAACAAAAAACAATGCAGCCAATCCCTTTTGCCCCAATCCCGGTCATTTGTACAGGATAGGGTCATCTGACCAGACTATCGGCCAATCCAATCACACAGCATCAGTTTGGGTAACAGTAACCTAATACTGCGCAAGGCGTGTGTTCTCGGGAAAGAACACTGAGATACTTTGATGGCTAAAAGCAAGTCAGCAGGAATTACTGTTACAAAATGTATTATATTAGCCAGCAAATGTGTTTTCATGTCTCCGGATAGTGAAAGAAAGCTCCATTTTCTTCTATTTCAGCTCCAGCAGAAGATGAGGCCGGAGGGGCGACTTGTTACACTAAGAGAATGTGACATCTCTGTTACTTGTTCAGCTATGTCCTGAGCTCTGTTCCAGTCTGTTATACTCCCTCATGGACCGCTGTCTTTCTATATTAATGTATCAGTGTAATGCTTCCAAGTGTTAGGAGTCCAAGAAACACAAAGACAGAACTCCTATATCCACTCCCCTGCCACAACCAACAATCTTCAGTAGGAATAGCAATGCTTAGAACCAGGGCCATTTTTAGACATAGGCACCCAGGACCATTGGCACTCCAGGCAATGGCCTGGAATGGAAACTGTAATAACTACCACTTGAGGCATAGGAAAACATGGCCATTACCTTGCACATCGGTTGTCCTTTCAGTTATAATTGACAGCAGCTGGTATATAACTTACAGTACCTAGTATATTTCAATTCTGACAAAATCTTGTCAGAACTGGAAGGAATCATTGTTAGAAGGAAATGGTGAGCTTCTGAGAGGAACTGGCAGCGAGGTAAGTATGTAATATTCACTTGCAGGTACACACACCATGTTTTGGGCATTGCCCTTCCTCAGGTGAGGAAACATGTCGTGTGTACCTCTGTGTGCTCCCAATACAGTTTGATTGCTGAGCCATTTGTGTGCTGTCTCCAATTTTGCTTGTTTCCAGTGTACGTAGGAGTGGTGTCCCTGCTGAACTCTGGCACCGGCAGTCTGACCTATATATATTCCATAGGTCAGGTGGAAAGTATGTGATTTTCTTCTGTACATCATGTGTTTATTTTCAATAATTTTACCCAGTTCTGGTTCCCTTTAACTTTCTCCCACTGACAAGATTTCTAACAGCCATTAATTCTCTGCACACACCTACTGCCCTATCAGTGGCTGCAGTGTAGGGAAGCCTTATCATGTGGAAGAGACCAAATGAAGAAGGGGATCCCTGTTGCTGTTAGCAGCCCCTATGATAGGTGAAGAGTTGTCAGTTATTGGAATGTGACAGTTCTGAACATTTTAATCTGACAGAAAGTCTATAAAAGGATCACTCCAGCCAAAAAAGTAAGCAGCTAATATCTGACAGAGCTGACAGATATCTGACTAGTCCATCTCCTCGGGGGGAGGGGCGCAGGGGAATTCTGTGGGTTTTCTTTGTGTGCAGAAGCATTTCCTGAACGGCAGTTTAGCTGTCAAAATAGAAGGATGCCAGCCAGCCTCCCTACGTGTTTGCACGCTATGTTGGCAGTTAGACTAGCAACTGCTGTTCAGGAAATGCTTTAGAAAACAAAGAAAACACTGAGAATACCCCATAAGGAGATGAGCTAGTCCAAAACCTGTCAGTTCTGTCAGATTTTGACTGCTTATTTTTTTCGCTGGAGTGGTCCTTTAAATATTTATTTTGCTGCTGGTACGTGAATGCCTCGAATAATTGCAGAATGTGATTTTTTTGCTATAGTAGTCATTTAGTTGGTGCACAGTAAGAACTTACAACTGCCGTCTCGTGTCAGTGCCAGTTGCCTTCTCCTGCCAAGTAAATCCTACTGTGCCTGCACAGGCCAAATTAATTACCGGGAGGTGATAGTAATGCATCATCATGCAAAACCACAGCGGCCATCCATCTCTCGCAGGCATGCTTTGCTAGAAAGGGTTAATATGAGTTATAGCGACTATCCTCCATCACTCCAACGCAATGCAAGGCTTGTCAGTATATAGCTGGCAAAAGCAAATTCATTCAATTTAGGATAGTGCAGCTAGGGGTAGTGTATGTTCAGCAATTTCCTGTTACTTTTTTTTGTACAATGAGTCTTCGTGGCTAATAGTTTAATGGCAGCCTTACAACCTTCCAGTGATAACTCAGCAATTAAAAAGAAAAGGTCCGACACTGACAAAACATAACATTTCCTCACCATAATGGCATTATGAGCATTATCATAATAATAAAGCAATTTGGTGCCTTTTCTCCTCTGGGATCAATTTGGGTTTTAAATCGAGTTGCAGCGAAAAAAGAAAAAAAACGTATGATATAGTGAAATGTATATGCAGTACGGATAACGAATAAAACATTAGAAGCAAAGAAAAGAGTCCCGTATTTTTATTTTTAGTTATATAGTCGTTTTTTTTAATAACATTGCATCATTCTGTCGCAGTTGCAGTTTAGAAACCACACTCGGAAGCTAGAAAACAAAGCAGTAATAATGAGCCTTTGAACTTTCCTGCAGTGAAACCTCATCTCAAGCTGTCTCTCACTGTTTCTTTGCTATTTAAGTGCTTCAGAAATCTGGACTGTCTTTGACCCAATGGGTAGAAGAGCTCAGAGAAGCTCTTTTGCATAAATAACAACTGAAGGTTTTTTTTTTTTAAACTCTTCCTGTACTGGATAACATCATGAGACTTTTTTCTTTGTGACTATTTCTCACCTGTACTACACATATAAATCATTATCTCATAAGTTAATTATTGCTTTGGGTTTGTTTCAACCCGCTATAAAACATCCCTGCCACAAATCTCAAAGTCGCAATTTCTACGCATGATGATGCAAATGACTTCAGGTTAGAAACTCAGTGTCTGATTCATGAAAGTGTTTGACAAAGATCCTGCAGAGTTTGAATGCCCCCCCCCCCCCCCCCCCAAGCTATGGACAGGATGATTAAGTTGGCCATACATCGATCGACTTGGTGGCTGATCGAGCATCCGATTCGAAAAATCTGTGGCGCCAATGCCCTATTGCGGTGTCTACTGACAGTGCAGAGTGGAGACCGGCTGTTCATTAAATGAAGAGCACCAAAATTCACCATCAAGAAAAATACATGAAGCAAGACTTTGTCCAAAATGGGGGAGGATACTATTTATTTTAAGAGCGCCACCATACAGTATTTCGTAGCGCTGTACAACGTGCAAACATACAACAATGGGGAGCATAGATACATGAGCAGAAAACCAAGAATATGTCCAATCCAAGCTACCTTATTTTTCCTCAGGATTTTAGCATTTTAGAATCTGGATACGGTTACTGATTAACCACTTTAAGACCGCGTCACGCCGATGGGAGTGAACGCGGTGGCTCCCCCAGGACCGCCTAATGTCGATAGGCGTAAAGTCCTGGGGGAGTGTTTTGCAGGGGATCGCGCACATCCCTGCTTGGATGACGGAGCTCCGCCTTCAGTCTCCCAGCGGCGATCGCTTATGGGAGGCTGTTAGATGGTGAAACCGCCATTTTTTATGCCTGTACAGCGCTGCAATCTAAGGCAGCACTGTACTGGGGAGAGCCGTGTGACATGGCTGTCCCGTCCATTGGCTCGGGGGTGATCCACTGTCATATGCTGAAGCTTATGATAGCCGATCACAGTGATTGGCTGGCGGGGGAGGGAGGGAGCTACGGGAAAAAAAAACACACATTTATTAGAAAAATAATAAAACAAATATTTATAAAAAAAATAAATAAACATCATGGGGCGATCAGACCCCAGTAACAGAAAGCTCTGTTGGTGAGGAGGGGGGAATCACTTGTGTGCTGAGTTGGACGGCCCTGTAGCGAGGCCTTAAAGGTAACCAGAGAGGAACGTTCTCTAAAAAAATGAAAAAAATATGTTATACATACCTGGGGCTTCCTCCAGCCCCATTAGCCTGGATCGCTCCCACGCCGCCGTCCTCCGCTGCCTCAATCGCCGGTACCGGGTCCCGTCACTTCCGCCTGACGCGGCCAGTCTTCTGCATGCCCAGGGGCTCCCTCCGGCTCTGTATGCATGCGCAGTACGGAGGGAGCGCACTACGCTTGCGTCGACTGGCTCGACAGGCTGAAATGACAGGACCCGGTTCCCGGCGGACAGAAGCAGCGGAGGACCGCGGCGTGGGAGCGATCCAAGCTAATGGCGCTGGAGGAAGCCCCTGGTATGTATAACATCTTTTTCTCGTGGTCTCTGGTTCTCTTTAAAGCTGCAGTGGCCTATTTAGGTAAAACTGGCCTGGTCTTTAGGAGGGTTTAACTCTGCTGTCCTCAAGTGGTTAAACAGCGACTTTGCCGAGAACCTCTCGGTGTGATGCCGGCTATACAATAATGAGTCTTTAAATCAAATCTTATCATGAAAATGTGACACAACAAAGACATAAAGGAATGAAAGTCATGTCAGGCGGCTTTCATGTAACCTTCACAATATTCCTCACATGAAAAACTCTTCTGAAAAATATGACGTGCTTCATCAAGCGCCCCCGGCGGGCGGACTTTACACGCTAAATACACCGCCAAAGGAAACTAAACACAATCTCAAAATGGAACAAAAAAGGTGTCTTTTGTGTTGGTTTTCATAAAACGGTGAGAATCGCAGAAACGTCATAAAGCGAGATCTGGCCGAGAACAACGGATAATGGCTTGAAAAGCCCTCACTTTCCATCGTGGTTCATTAAATATATCTCAAAAAAACTGCCGTGTGCCGTCACAGCAGCAATGCTATACTGGTTATACAGGGCTCTGGTGGCTGCCGGACCCCCAATTACATCTCCCTCCAAGTTGCGACAACTCAGAGGAGGAATAGTATTTAACGCCGCCTCTGAGTTTTGCGGCAGCAGGGAGAGCCATCATTCGGCTCCCCCTGCGCCAACGGCGCCAGAATGATATGTACTCAGGATAATTGGTAGGATGGAGGCGCCCAATGTATGTTCTATTTTAGTATTGTTAAATACAATAAAAAAAATTAAATAATAAAAAGAGAGGTAATTGCTTACCTCCCCAGAAGATATAGACACAAGTTCAACTGGAAAAAAGTTTTCATTTGAAAAACAATCTGACAACACGCTTCACCGGTGATGGCCCGCTTCCTCAGGTCAATACGAAATGCCTTGATAGCATAGGGGGTAGAGTGTACCAGTCAGACCTACTTGGAGGTAATAGCTTTGCAGTTTTCCTGGAAATTCTATCATACTACAGGAGAGCAACCATCCAGTATCCAGCAGGACCTGGAGTACCGAGCTGGACTACAGGAGAGCAACCATCCAGTATCCAGCAGGACCTGGAGTACCGAGCAGGACTACAGGAGAGCGACTATCCAGTATCCAGCAGGACCTGGAGTACCGAGCAGGGCTACAGGAGAGCGACTATCCAGTATCCAGCAGGACCTGGAGTACCGAGCAGGACTACAGGAGGGCGACTATCCAGTATCCAGCAGGACCTGGAGTACCGAGCAGGGACGGTTAATTCCCTGCAGGCCTATACAGTGGTTGCAGGAACTGCAACCCACCTTTGTGAATATATATCTATATAAGTTTATCCTCCCTATACCTGACGATACTGCACCATTGGTCTCCTGGTCTCTCCCTACTTCTCACCTAGGTATTCTTGGCCCCTGCAACAATCACCAAAGAAAAAAACCCTATATGTACTCAGGATATCTGAAGTGGTGGAAGACGGAGGTACCCATGTGGAGCACGTGTATGGGCAGAGACAGAGCCCGGTGCCAGCAGCGGCCACGGACAGGTAATGTATAGTTCACTGGGCACCGGTGGGCACATTGTACATTAGGGGTCACAGCGGCAAGACAGCAGATGCGGTGTCACACGGCAGATTACAAATCGATTTCAACATGAAATCGATCGGGAATCGGCCTGCCGTGTATGGGCAGCTGACAGATCTATCTCTAATCAGATTCGATTAGAGATAGATTTGTCTCTTGGTCGAATCTGCCCATACATCGCTAGATGTATGGCTACTTTTAGGCTACTGAGCCAAAAGATAAAATTGTCAGCCAAGCCCACATTATTATTACTTAGTATTTAGCGTATATAGTGCTGACATCTTCCGTATCGCTGTACAGAGTATATTGCCTTGTCACTAATCTGTCCCTCAGAGGGGCTCACAATCTAATCCCTACCATAGTCCTATGTCTATGTATGTATCGTGTAGGGCATGTATTGTAGTCTAGGGTCAATTTAGGGGAAGCCAAATAACTACTTGCCGACCGCTCAACGCTGATTGGCGTGAACGGCATTCTATGGGGCTAGCAGGAGATCACGTGCGCTGCTACGCGTGCATCCCTGCTTGGAAGGCGGACCTCCACTCCGCCTTCAGTCTCCCAGCGGCGCTGGGAGACTATTAGACTGCACCATGCAGATAGTGCCCTGGCTGGGTCTCGAACCAGGGATCCAGCGCTGCAAGGCCATAGTGCTAACCACTATGCCTTCAGATGCCTTCTGGCAATTGTATAAGGCCCCGTTCACACTGTGATGCAAACACAGCAGATGCAGAAACGGCAAGTTAAACGGGTTCTCTGGCATGTATAAAAAAAATAAAAAACGGACACCTGGGGCCTCTATTGGCCCCCTGCAGCTGTCATGTCCCGCGCCGTCCTACTACGATCTTCCGTACCCCGCAGATGGCACCAGTCTAATTATTCGTCTAACTAGATGAATAGGACTGTGGCTGCGCTCATGCTCGGTCCCGCGCAGGCACAGTACAAGAAAACTTTGTACTGCGCCTGCGCAGTAACCTCCCGATGACGCGCGCGGGAGCGAGCACATGCGCAGCCGCAGTTTTATTCGTCTAGCAAGACAAATGATTAGACCGATCGTAGGAGGACGGCGCGGGACATGACAGCTGCAGGGGGCCAATAGAAGCCCCAGGTAAGTGTCAGTGTTTGTTTTTTATACATGCCAGAGAACCCCTTTAAGCACATTCGCTTAGTATGTGCTTGTGTCCACGTTGTGTCATTCACATTACCTGCCATTCCCATCCGCTATCCTTAACCAAGCCAGGAGACCAGGAAGCATAGGGCTACCTGTTGGTTTGTAATAAACAAAACAAAAAAACAACAACGATGTGAATCCTAGGAGGAGGATTCCCATTGGTTCTTTTGCAAATCAATGGGATGCTCCTTGCTTCTGCTGGGATTGCATGCCCTGGAGTGGACCAAACCGAAAATCCACAGGACAAGTGGGCGATTTTCTTGCAGTGAGAAGCCTAGTGTGAACAAACACCATCTGCTCCATTGCGTCCGATTTGTGCTGGTCATATTCATGTTAGATAGATGCTTACGTGACTTTGGTGGAGAAAAAGAAAGAGCTGAGCTGAACCTTGTTAGTGACAAAAAAAAGTAACATGCAGCCTTACCATCACTATATACAGTCACCCTCTACAACAGGGGTGTCAAACTCAAAGATGAAGTGGGCTGAAATTGAACACTGAGACCAAGTCGTGGGCCAACCTCAATGTCTAGGGGCTTCCTCCCTCCCTTATAAAGTTCCCCCTCCCTACCCTATAAGGTTTTCTGGTGCCTAGTCATCCTCCTTCCTTCCCCTATACAGTTCCCTGGTGTTTAGTGGTCCTTACTCTTCCTATAAAGGTTCCCACAGTCTAATTGCCCCCATACATCCCCTATATAGTTCTCAGGTGTTTAGTGGCCCCCTCTCTCCTACATTCAGCTCCCTAAAGTCTAGTGGCCACAATCCCTCCCCTTTACAGTTCCCCAGTGTCTAGTGGTTGCCCTTCCACTCCTAAATCGTTCCTTGGTGTCTAGTGGTCTCTCCTTACACCCCTAAACAGTTCCTTGGTGTCTAGTGTTTTACCCTCCCACATATGGCTTCCCTGGTGATCTATTCTAGGGCTTTACCCTCTGTTTAGTTTGCCTGATGGTCTAGAGTGGGCCAAACATAATACAAACTGGGGAAATCACTTGAGGGCCAAATTTGATGGCTCTGAGGGCCAGATTTGGCCTGTGGGCCAGAGTTTGTCATGTATGTTCTACAACTACTAAAGGATGATTCTTGTTTACTAGACGTCACCTAGGCTGGTAATTGATATAAATGTATATTATGATCCCTTTCGCATGATGGCATCAGAGAGGTAGAGCTGTAATGAGGTAGAAAGGAGGACATTTCTGAACACTTCCTGTAAGCAGACGTCTGTTATGTTTATTCTCCTGGTGGTGCCACACGCAGGCACGCTTACACACATCGCTGATCAGGATAATCTACTGGCCTCAGAACTACTTTAAAGGGCAGAAGGAAGACAATTCTAATCATTTTAATAAGCCTTTTAGCAGCAATTTTATCTCTGTCATTTTCACTGGGTCACAGCTGGCTACACTATATCAGAATCCCAACTCTCTAACTAGTCAGCTGAAATGTCATTTATGTCCTGGAAATGCATTTCCTCTCATGGGAGGCAACAATGCCACAAGGAGAAGAAAAGAAAGAAGGGAGAGAGGGAGAGAAAGAGAGAGAGGGAGAGAGAGAGAGAGAGAGAGAGAGAGAGAAAGAAAGAGAGAGAGAGGAGAGAGAGAGAGAGGGGAGGAGAGAGAGAGAGAGAGAGAGAGAGAGGGGAGGAGAGAGCGAGAAAGGAAGAGAGAGAGAGAGAGAGAGAGAGAGAGAGGAAGAGAGGAAAGTGGGGGAAAAGAGAGGAAAGGCAGGAGGTTGGAAGAAGAAAGGGAGAGAGGAATACAGGAAGGGAGGAAATAAGTGTGAGATAGAGAGATGGGGGAGGGAGGGAAGAAAGAAAGAACGTAGGGGAATAGAGAGGAAGGGAGGGATGTGGGGATAGTGGGAAGAAAAAAGAAAGGGGGGGGGGGATACAAGAAAGGGTGAAGGAAGGGAGGAATACAAGAAGGGGTGAAGGAAGGGAGGAATACAAGAAGGGGTGAAGGAAGGGAGGAATACAAGAAGGGGTGAAGGAAGGGAGGAATACAGGAAGAGGTGAAGGAAGGGAGGATTACAGGAAGGGCAGAAGGAAGAGTGAGATAGAGAGAGGCAGAGAGAGGGGGGGGGGGGGGAGGAAGAAAGTAGGAAAGTAGGGGAACAGAGAGGAAGGGAAGGATGTGGGGAGAGTAGGAAGAAGAAAGAAAGGGAAGGATACAAGAAGGGGTGAAGGAAGGGTGAAATACAGAGAGAAAGAGACGGGGGTGGTGGGGGAGAGAGAGAGATAAAGGAAGGGAAGCAAGAAGGAAAGTATGGAGGGAGAGAGGGAGCAAAATAGAGGAAGGTCAGGAGGGAGAAAGGAAGCAAGAGAGGAGGAAAGGAGAGAAGCAGAAAAGGAGGGTGGGAGAGAGGAAAGATGGATGAAAAAAGGGAAAGTAGGAGTTGAGAGAGGAGGTAAGTGAGTAAGGAAGGAATAGAGTAAATTAGGAAGGGAGGTAGTAAGACAGCAGGAAGGAAGCAGGGAGGGATAGGAGAGAGGATGGAAGTGAGTAAGGAAGGAATGGAGTGAAAAAGGAAGGAAGGGAGATGGAGAGGAAGTAAGACATGAAAGAAGGGAGGCATGGAGAGAGGAGGGAAGGGAGGGAGAGAGGAAGGAAGTAAGACAGAAAGGAAGGGAGGCAAGGAGAGATGAGGGAAGTGTGTAAGGAAAGGATAGAGTAAATTAGGAAGGAAGCTAGTAAGACAGCAGGAAGGAAGGGAGGGATAGGAGGGTGGAGAGAAGTGAGTAACGATGGGATGGAGTGACAGAGGAAGGAAGGGAGGGAGAGAGGAAGGAAGTAAGACAGAAAGGAAGGGAGGCAAGGAGAGAGGAGGGAAGTGTGTAAGGAAAGGATAGAGTAAATTAGGAAGGAAGCTAGTAAGACAGCAGGAAGGAAGGGAGGGATAGGAGAGAGGAGGGAAGTGAGTAAGGATGGGATGGAGTGACAGAGGAAGGAAGGGAATGGGAGAGGAAGGAAGTAAGACAGGGAGGAAGGGAGGCAAGGAGAGAGGAGGGAAGGACAGACAGACCCTGAGCCTGTACCACCTGAGCACCCACAGTTTGGAGATAAAGATAGGGTGGAACAGACAGACAGACTGTACAGACAGTGTGACCAGGGGGTCCAGGAGGATGAGGCCCACTTCCTGCTACACTGCAACAACTACGCACCTGTCAGGCCCACCCACTTCCACAGACTTTCCACTCCCATCCCAGGTTCCAACTCCATAGATGAGGAGAGGAAAATGTGCATCCTACTGGGGAACACCACCCTGTCACAGGAGGCCCTAGTGGTCAGACCTCAAATGGCCTTCCAAACGGTGCCAGCGCACGGATCGTGCGAACTCTGGTCGCAGTCAATGCGCAGGAACCGTTGGGAATTAGCCGCAGACAAACCAGAAGGGAGCCTGTGAGATACGGTAATTACAAAATACACACTAATTCAGGGTATAACTGCCACCACCTCGGTTACCATGGGCCCGAGGAGCCCGCTGACTGACTAGTCCTGCGAATAAAAACGGTTAAACACACGGTATTCTGCCTAGCCAACAACAACCAATAGTAGCGTCTCTTCAGAGACCCGGGATCAGTTCTGTGCGTGCTGAATAGTAGGGTAGCTAGAACAACAACTGACGATAGCGTCGGTTTATTGAAAGCAATATAAATAATTAATATATACAGACAATTATTAAAATCAACAACTATTAAAACAGTAATAGCCAGTATGCAAAAATAAAAGAAGGGAGAAAAAATACTTAGTTCCTGGAAAGATGTCCTTTAGTGGGAAGACTTGTAAAGTTCTTGGTTTCAATCAAAGTTCAAAGTTCAGACCAGGTGGATGCCAGCATATCCTCAAGCTGGCACAGATGAGTTCAAGATGTTTCAGGGTGGAGGACACTGAGTTTGTCTCCTCTGCCATTCTTATGCCCCTGATCCAGTAGGAGGGAGTGAGGGCGGGGAGCCACACACCCCCTTAGAACATGAGATGAGTCCTCCCCTTGTCCTGGGGACCAGAAATCATGTCTTAACCACATATGGGCTCTATCTCACAGAACCGTACAGGTCAGGGCAGATTTACTAATATTTTCAGGTCTGCCTCGATTTACCCAGCAGCCTGATACCAAACATGAGGGGTGGGACCCCTGTGGTATCATCAGGGCACTTTCGAACTGCCTAACTGACAGTCCTTACCTCAGAATGTTCTGAAATGTTCTCCGAACCAGCGCCAGACAGGGCCCTACATGCTCTGTTAGTTTGGAGGGTCTGCCAGCCTGGCAACACAGAAAATATGACACATATAGCAGTTTATGGAATATGATTTACATCTGGGATTGACAGCAGGTCATCCCTAGGTGAGGTTCTTTTTGAAGCTGGCAGCAGCAAGCCACATGTTGGCTCCCCTGCTGGGGGAAGGAGCCAGAGTGTCTGAGTTTTCCCACTCTAGATTGCTTCGGTCATGGTGCTTGTCACCTATACCTGATGGATGGGCCATCAGCACAGCTTGAAGCCAGGGACTCTCTGCAGTTAAGCTGATGCTATCTCCCTGCTGAGAAAAGACTCAGCTGCTCCAGATTCTATCGATCTGAAGCGCAATCGATGCAGAGAATCGAGTGCGATTGCTTTTTCTTCACGGGCGGTTCCAGGACGCGTCTGCGGCCACGCAACCGTCCGTGACACACTCCTATGGACTGTATACACCTATACTGTGCCCTATACACTGCCTACGCCTATAATCCCACAACCACCCCCTCAGGGGCGTCTGTGTCATTAGGCAACTATAAATTTTTGCCTATAGCGCTGTGGGAGGAAGTGGGCGCTCTCTCGCCGCTGTGTGCATGTGTTTTTTTTTTTTTTTTGCTTTCAGGTCGGCGCCGGCTGTGACAGGAAGCTCAGCCTGTGCCCGGCGCCGCCTACTGGCCTGCCCCCTTCCTCTCCTCCTTTCAGAGCGAGCAGCACGCACATTATTTTATATGTGCGGTGCCGCCGCCTACTGGTCCGCCCCCTCCCTCTCTGTGCAGAGCAAGCGGCCGCCGCACGCTAGTTTTACACGTCGGCGCCGCCCCTAACTCCGCCCCCCGCCTGTCACACGCATGAAGGCTTGAAGGCACCGTGTGACCAGTGCTACCACCGGCTGGCAGCTGGCTACAGTACTGTGCAGTGCGCACAAACAAATCTGCAGAGGCGACAGAGACGACATCTCACAGTGAGTGCCCTATGCTGCTTTTGATAATTTTTTTATATGCCCCCCTGGCTGGCCCTGATTCCCCAACCCCCCCCCCCCGCCCGCCCATATCACTTGGCAAGCAGTAGCTGGGATGGATATTAAATAATATATATATATATATAGGCATATACGATTCTTTCCTGATGAACGCTGGCCAGTGCCACATACGATTCTTTCCTGGGGAATGCTGGCCACATAAGATTATTTCCTGGTGAACGCTGGCCACATACGATTATTTCCTGGTGAACGCTGGCCACATACGATTCTTTCCTGGTGAACGCTGGCCACATTACGATCATTTCTTGGTGAACGCTGGCCACATACGATTATTTCCTGGTGAATGCTGGCCACAAACGATTATTTCCTGGTGAACGCTGGCCACATTACGATTATTTCCTGGTGAACGCTGGCCACATACGATTATTTCCTGCTGAACGCTGGCCACATACGATTATTTCCTTGTGAACGCTAGCCACATTATGATTATTTCTTGGTGAACGCTGGCCACATTACGATTATTTTCTGGTGAACGCTGGCCACAAACGATTATTTCCTGGGGAACGCTGGCCACATACGATTATTTCCTGGTGAACGCTGGCCACATACGATTATTTCCTGGTGAACGCTGGCCACATTACGATTATTTCCTGGTGAACGCTGGCCACATTACGATTTCCTGGTGAACGCTGGCCACATTACGATTATTTTCTGGTGAACGCTGGCCACGTTACGATTATTTCCTGGTGAATGCTGGCCACATTACGATTATTTCCTGGTGAACGATGGCCACATTACGATTATTTCCTGGTGAACGCTGGCCACATTACGATTTCCTGGTGAACGTTGGCCACATTACGATTATTTTCTGGTGAACGCTGGCCACGTTACGATTATTTCCTGGTGAATGCTGGCCACATTACGATTATTTCCTGGTGAACGCTGGCCACATTACGATTATTTCCTGGTGAACGCTGGCCACATTACGATTTCCTGGTGAACGCTGGCCACATTATGATTATTTCTTGGTGAACGCTGGCCACATTACGATTATTTTCTGGTGAACGCTGGCCACATACGATTATTTCCTGGGTAACGCTGGCCACATATGATTATTTCCTGGTGAAGGCTGGCCACATACGATTATTTCCTGGTGAACGCTGGCCACATTACGATTATTTCCTGGTGAACGCTGGCCACGTTATGATTTCCTGGTGAACGCTGGCCAGATTACGATTATTTCCTGGTGAATGCTGGCCACATTACGATTACTTCCTGGTGAACACTGGCCACATTACGATTATTTTCTGGTGAACGCTGCCCACATTACGATTATTTCCTGGTGAATGCTGGCCACATTACGATTATTTCCTGGTGAATTATTGCTGCGTTATGGTTATTTTCTGGTGAAAGATTGGCGCATTATGATTATTTTAAGTGAATCATTGGCGCATTACTTTTACCTTATGGTGAAACATTGCTGCGCTACGATTAGTTTCATCAGGGGGCGGGGGGGGGGGGGGGGCGCCACAGGTTTTCTCGCCTGGAGTGACAAAATGGCTAGAGACGCCCCTGCACCCCCTTACCATGCTAACGCTAATGTTTGGCTTTGGGAATGCTAAATGTATTTGGTCCTGCTAATAAAGATTTTTGGATTTGGAAGGAGAGAAGGGAGAAAGGAATGAAAGAGGGAAGGACAATGAAGAATGGAAGGAATAAAGAAGAAAGGAAGAAAGATAAAGAAAGAAGTCAGTGGAGTTTTAAATTAGTTGATGTAATTAGTTGTGTTGTTAAACTGTAGGGCTGCTACACTCTGTTGCACCGACTCTATGGCATTGGATGTAGGCTTCACCATTATATGCAGAAGATAAGGAGAAGTGAAGTGAGAGGAATATGAAAGCTGCCGTACTGCCTTCTTCCCTTCACAGAACATTACTAGCCTGGCTGGTGCACTCAGCCTCTGCATTTAAAATACAATTTCAGGCATATTGTAAAATGTCCCTGAGGACAGAAGGACCTCTAGTGACCTCAGTGTAGCACTTCTGGTGCGGACAGGTCCCCTGACATGTGTCCCCACGGTGCTTTAGCCCAATGACAGCTGCAGCCTCTGGCACTGTGTGACTTGTTGTAGGGGGTTGTCACATTTCCTGTTTCCAGGCACAGCTTCATTCTCTGGGAATAGCAGTATGAAGAGGAGGCTGTGGCTGTTGGCAGAGGACCTGTCACCACTAGGAGTGCCACATAGCAGGTGCAGCCACCCTACCCACAGCCATGCTATAGGAACTGTAATATTTCCTGAATACCCCCACCTAGAACATTTATGCAGATCAGGTGACGTGACTCAGGTCAGATTCTGCTGGGCCTCCTGGTTTCAGAAGTGATTAGAGACTACTGATGGCACTTCTCAGGCCTGGTTCACACTGCAAGCACTAGTCAGTGATGTAGCAATAGGAGAGGTTGCGATCACATCGGGGCCCTTGGGTAAGAGTGGCCCAAGGTTCCCTCCCTCAACCAAAGTATAAGCTGTCTATTGGTCCTGTGCGAATAATAATTGCATCTATAGATGCTTTGAATGCTGTGAATAGTAGTTATCATTAACAAACTGTTCCCCATCCCCTTCTTCCCCCTCTGATACTGTGTCAGTCCTGAAAAGCTCTTGCTAGCTAATGCAATGCTATGGGTGATGTTTAAAAAAAATCACAACCCTCGAGTAAGAACACACACATAGAATTATAGCAAGAGCCCTTTAACCGCTTCAGGACCACAGGCTTACACCCCCCTAGTGACCAGGCCATTTTTAAAACACAGGGCTGTGCACCTTTGTCAGCTTGCTGCACAGCCATACAACTAGGCACACAAATGATTCTTACCTCCTTTTCTTGTCCTTAACAGGACATTCTTCTGGAGGTGTCTGATCGCTCCTGCGATCCTGTGTTTGTTTTTTCAGGCTTTCTTTGCCCAAGTTTCTCTCATTCCCCCTACTGTCTACTTCCCACCCCCCTGCCCCGTCTTGATTGGCTCAGGACGGCGACCTCTTCTCCGCCTCTCATAGGCATCAGCCTATGAGAGGGCTTCGATCCCCTGCCATATATATTCGCCTTCCATTTTAGAACATGTATAGCGCAAAATACGCTTTAAGCTGTGGAAAATCATAGGGGGTATACTGGCTAGGGGACGACCCACAAAGGGGTACATGCACTGAGAAGGGTGAGAACCACTGCTCTAGTGCATTAAGTTAAAATGTAAAGAGAACATTCACTGGGTTAATCTGTCTATTTGTGGGTACATGTTTTGCTTAATAAGCGGGATAATCCCAAAATGTAGCCAGACGCACCACTCTGTGCCGGGATGAATATTCACAAGGCGTCCCCCGCCGCCGTCTCTTCATATTATAGCTTAAACGACGCAAACACTTCCTGACCCGCATGTGTAACTTGCATACTAAACTGAGCTACGTTCTCCATATTTGTACTTTCCCTGTAAACACTCAGTTCCATAGAGACAAAAAAACAGAGGTTAAAGGGTAAGTGCACTTATAATTAGGCAAGCTCCAGCCCAACTTGCTCGTTGATCAATGTACTTTAAATCCATTACTGCTTTTGTGCTCCTGAAGAGACATAAGTAACTACTATCTACATAAAACTTACAACATTAACAACAGTACAGTAGAGTCTTGGTTTTTTCACCACTGACAGGGATCGGCTGATGCCAGGTAAGTGTGCTTACTTTTTGCTTGACACTCAGGCCCATATACAATTAACCTTTTCGCTTTACAATAACTTTTAAGCATTTTACGATTGAAAAGATACCCAAAAGTTGGTGAAAAAGTACTATCAAAATTATTTTGAGTATTTTCTTGCTTGCTAGTGGTTTAAACAGCATTTTATGACAATGTGTGAAAATATCACCTCGGAGAAAAATAAGAAGAAAAAATGAATTGCATATGGGCCTTAGTGTTAAAGGGACTCCGAGCACCTCTCATGGGCATGCCTTTAAGCCAGACGACTTCCAACAAAGTTGTGCTATGAACCCTCCTCCTCTTGCAATGGCCATGCGTGTCACTTCCTCTTCCTGCTTCATTCAGTGATGCACTTCTCTAACAGAGAAGAAAGGGGTGACCTGGAAGTTATAACATAGCCAAGATGGCAGCTGTGATTTTTAAATTGAAATCGAACGAAAACTATTTGGTGTAGAACGGCATCAAATGAAAGAGGAGAGCACAAGCTACAGAAAGGTATGCATCTTTAAGTACTTTGCAGTACTGGTCGGAGTTTTATGGCCCATACTCACGGGCTACAATTGTCACCGCAACCACGTGGCACGCGCGTGTTCAGAATCAGAATCAATTTTATTTCGCCAAGTAAGTTTGCACCTACAAGGAATTTGTCTTGGCAGTTGCTTAACAAACACAAACACAAACACAGGTCGCCCGTTAGTATGAGGCGCGCACCCCGAACCGTCGTTGCTGTCACCAGGCGATCAGCGCGGTCAATCGTATGGCGACAGTTGCCGCCGCAACTGTCGCTAGTCCGCGTGTGTATGCGGACTAGCGACAGCAACCAATAGAGAATCCACGGCGCTTCCGACGGGGGGGGGGGGGGGTGAGGTACGTCGTCGACAGGTTCCGTCGCTTCACTAATCCCTCTTCCGCGTGTGTATGCGGAGGGACCTGGCGACGAACTGTCGCTGAACTGTCACGCACACGACAGTCTACAAAAGTAGCCTGTGAGTATGGGCCATTAAAGGCATGCCCATGAGAGGTGCTCGGAGTCCCTTTAAAAAATAGGCCTAGCTAACACCGTACAATACTCCACTCTATATACATACCATGAACTCTGCATTAAATGTTAAAATACAGTTACTGAAGTAACTTCTGATGTAATATAACAGGTAGAAGTGCCGTGCACAAGAAGGCTGATCACTGAGGGAGTGCAAATTGCCAGTAAGTGAGCAATGAATCCAACTAGTAGAGAACAGCGGCCTTGCACATCCCTTGTAAAACTTCACTTTTATTCAAAAAGCATTAAAAGGCATACATTACATTTCTTGCAGATAACGGAGAGAGGTACAGGCAGTATGGGGAGGTCAACAGCCGTTTCGCGTCGTTATGTGTGGTGGCGCATCGTCAGGTCCTGGTCAGGTCCTAGTTGGATTCGTAATTTCTGATGTAATATCACTATTACCAACACCGCCACAAGTGTTCCGCCAGTGTGTACCCTCGCAGTGTGGACCCTCGCAGTGTGGACCCTCGCAGTGTGGACCCTCGCAGTGTGTACCCTCGCAGTGTGTACCCTCGCATCACTTTGGTTGCAGCTCCTGGCACACCCGGCCGCAATTTAAATCAACAAAACAACTGAGCATCCACTGAGGAGGACTCATTGGACTCAGGAAAAATACCTGTTTTTTTTTCTAATTTTCTTTCCACTGCAGGTTCTCTTTAAAGAGACTCTAAAGTCTCCCTATAATGAGGTTTTTTCGTTTAAAAACCTCATTAACATTATAGTCCGACCTAAAGTGCAGCAGAACTGCGGCTGAAAACCCCCTCGATCCAAAAATTCATTTTTAGGAGAAGGACAGATACAACTGTTTTTCTCATCAGATTATTTTCACCTCGGATGTCCTTTAAATATATTCACTGCAAAATGTACAGACACGCAATGCAAAAAAAAACAAAACATTGTGCTTTGCTATTAAATGCTAAGAAAAACAAAAGTTTGCTTTCTTAAAACAGAAAGAATTTGCGATAATTCAGGTTGGAGTGAGCTTGAGATGTCTCCCAGAGCATCACTGCTGAATATATGCAAATTAACCATTGTACCCTTAGAAGCTAAACACACCTCCAGAACCACTGGAATGCAATGATGTGTCAGACTAACCAGCAAGCTCATGTAGTCATTGTAGTCCCTTACACACTCCAATGAGTTCTGGGTCACCATGAGCTGGCTGGTTAGTCTGTACCTCTCGGTGTTACAAGCCCTACTGCATAGAGCCAAATTAATCCATGCCATGCACTGATGAGGATCAAACAATCCAAAACAGTCTGTATGCATGTTAGATTATTATGGCTCTGTACAAATTAAGAAGCTGACACATCATTGCATTCCAGCGGTTCTGGAGGTGTGTTTAGCTTCTAAGGGTAGAATGGTTAATTTGCATATATTCAGCAGTGATGCACTGGGAGACATTTCAAGCTCACTCCAACCTGAATTATTGCAAATTCTTTCTGTTTTAAGAAAGCAAACGTTTGTTTTTCGTAACATCTTAGTAAGGGGGCTTTTAGGACCATGGTAGTCCCTTACACACTCCAATGAGTTCTGGGTCACCATGAGCTTGCTGGTTAGTCTGTACCTATTAAATGCTTATAGATATTTATAAACATTTGTAACTATGAATGAGGATTTTAAACAGCAAAACGACTTTTTGTGCTTCCAATCTATGTTGATGGCTGCTTTCATTTTTTTTTACAAAAGTGGAATTTCCCTTTAAATGTGAAACACAAGTACAGAAGTCACCTGACTGCTCCAACCAGGTGATGAATATTTGATCAACACTTTCTATTCACAATGAATGTGAGAAGGGAAAGTCATTATTACTCACCACCAGATAGGCTGTAATCCTCACTTCCTGATTCATATAGTTTTATTGTGGGTGCGCTGTCAGGGCTGATCTGTTAATCATCACCTAAGTCCCTAGACAGCAATGTTAGCAGCGCTGACAAGTGTGCTGCACACATGAAATAAACATGCTCGCCCTTATCATCCATCTGCTCTCACCAGCACTATTATGTACATACATTTCCAGCGCGCTGCTGATAAAGGTCGGCATCTGCTTGCTGCTGTAAAAAGCATGTTTGCGTGAAGTGGTGCCTGACCAGGGGAGTCAACCAATCACACGCATGCATCAATCATGTTAATGCATAATTAGGCTCTGAACGCCCATTGTGAATCATGGACAGTACTCAGGCTATGGGACCCCTTTCCAGTGCTTGAACTGGCAGGCAACTTTAATGTAGGAAAACAGTTAAAGGGGCACTATGGCAAAAATATGTGCAAACATAGATAAATAAGATGTACTTTTTTTTCCCAGAGTAAAATGAGCCATAAATTACTTTTCTCCTATGTTGCTGTCACTTACAGTAGGCAGTAGAAATCTGACAGAAGCGACAGGTTTTGGACTAGTCCATCTCTTCATAGGGAATTCTTAGCAAGGTTTTTATTCTTTATAAAGATATTCACTAAAAAGGATTTAAACAATGATGCTGGTCAGCTTCCCTGCTCCCTACACAGTTTTTTGGCAGCTTTACAGAGCAACTTCCACTCACTAAGTGCTTTTGAAAATAAATAAATCCCCGAGAATCCCCCCATGAAGAGATAGACTAGTCCAAAACCGCTTCAAAAAGTCGCTTCTACTACCTACTGTAAGTGACAGCAACCTTCTGGATCATTTTACTTTGGGAAAAAATGTACTTATCTGTTTATGTTTGCACATATTTAAAATTTTACAATTTTTCACCATAGTGCCCCTTTAAATGTCTTGAATGTTAAAATCCAGAGTCTATGGAAGCTAAATTGGGAAGAGTAGGGCCAAAACACACAGGGGGATCTTCATGGGATGTCTATCACCCAAGGGATCGGGTACCAATGGCAGTGGCTGGATAGTGTACTGGGTAAGAGCTCTGCCTCTAACATATTTGGCTCTTCCTGTTCAGTAAGCCAGCACCTATTCAGTGAGGAGACCTTGGGCTAGACTCCCTAACACTGCTACTACCTTCTGCAGCTCTAGCACATTGAGTCTGCCAGGAGAAAAGCGCAATATAAATGTTATTTGTCTTGTCTTGATTACAGATCCCTGCCAGGCGACAGAGCATTGGTGATGTCGTACAGACGCACCATCAGCCCCCTGGCTGGCGACGTGTCTGTTGCTATGAGGATGAGGTATGGCAAGTAGCATACGACAAAGCAGCTTCCTACAGTCGGGGGAGAACAATTCAGTTCTGCGGTTCTCAGGTGTCAGAGATCACACACGCTGGTCTAATTCCCTATACTCGGCAATGGTGGTCATTATCGTCTGCCACGGCCGAGTTCGATGGTAGGCTGTCAGCCTCTTCTGCACAGCGTTATTATTATTATTATTATTATTATACATTTATATAGAACTGACACATTACCTGTAGCCATTTGTGTAATTCAGGAAAATTTTACATGACCCCACCAACCAAAACATGAAATGTAGGCACTAGAGGTCCCAAGGAAGTTTTGCTGTCCGATAGGAAAATTACCCAGTATTCGTAGTTGCAGTCTGTATAGAGGACGGCCCCTGCTATTTGGAGGTGGGGGGATCAGTTAGGGCTAGACACTAGAAGAGGGAGGGCCCAAGCGAGAATTTGGTTAGGTTTAGTGTTAATAAAATATTGGTAACATTTACAGATATTTTAATATCAGAATCACCACTGCCCAATAGTAAAATGGAAGCCACACTAGCAAAATTAAAGAGGAACTTTAACCAAGGATTGAACTTCATCCCAATCAGTAGTGGATACCCTCTTTCCCATGAGAAATCTTTTCCTTTTCTCAAATAGAGCATCCTGTCTGTGTGGCTGATATTGTGGTGAAACCACTCCCACAGTGTGATGTCATGACCAAGGTCCTGACAGTTTGCTGTCTGTGAACCTTGTTACATTGCGGGAAATAATGTTTTTTTCTGACTGCCAAGTAAACAATAGCTCCCTCCGTGCATAGAACTATCAGTAACAAAAATTCCGTACAGATCACCTGGCAGAACTAAAGATGTCTACGCCAGTGATACATTTCAGAATGTAAATCAGGGAAAGAAAATATTTTACAATGGGCATACACTGATTAAATCATCTGTAAGTGAATACTGTAAAAAATAAGCAATTTTAATAATTACCGTATGCTATTTGCACTACAGCTCCTACCTGCTGCTCAATGAACTGGCAACCAATTAAAGGACCTCTGTCGTGAAAATCTTAAAATACATGTAAACATATACAATAAGAAGTACGTTTCTTACAGAGTAAATTGAACCATAAATTATTGTTCTCCTATTTTGCTGTCACTTACAGTAAGTAGTAGAAATCTGACATTACCGACTAGATTTTGGACTAGCCCATCTCCTCATGGGGGGTTCTCAGGGATTTCTTTATTTTTAAAAGCACTTAGTGAATGGCAGTTTCTCCGACCAACTGCCAAAAAAGTGTACGGTGAGCAGGGAGGCTGGCCAGCATCATTGTATAAGGCTAAGTTCACAGTGGGACGTTAAAGTCGCACGTTAAAACAGCATTTAACGCAGAATAACTCACTGCAATGAAAAATCAATGCCCCATTCACAGTGCACACGTTGCGTTAGTGACTAACGCTGCACGTTAAGTAAAAGTACTGCATGCAGTGCGTTATACACTTTATTAGCTGCGTTGGACTGTTTGCACATGCTCAGTAATGACTTGGAAGCATACTTTTCATTGCCTGTATTTTTTACTGTATCTGCTGTATGCGACGGTAACGCTGCGTTGCCACTTTTTGGGCGCGTTGCGTTGTAAGCTTGCGGTGCGACTTTAACGTGGCATCAAAACGCAAAGTCCCACTGTGAATCTAGCCAAAATCTTTTTCAGGGAATGTCTTTATGAAGAATAAAGGCCATACTGAGAATCCCCCATTAAGAGATGGACTAACCCAAAACCTGTCGGGAAATGTCAGATTTCAACTACCTACTGTAAGTGACAGCAACATAGGAGAAAAGTAATTTATGGCTCATTTTACTCTGGAAGAAACCTACTTCTTATTCGTATGTGTTTTAAATTGTAAGTTGTTCGTGACAGTTCCTCTTTCATTTTCCAGTCTCTCCAGCCCTGTCTAGCACCGGTGCAGAGGCGGTGCACTACATGGCAGCATACTAGCAGGGTTGCCGAAAGAGTGCTTCTATATAACATCTTTAAACGCGTGCGTTCAGAAATCCCATTTGGAAATGCAAATAGAGGAAATGATGCCTTCATTTATTTTCTTTCCATAATACGTGTTGCTGAAGCCATTTTCTACTTAGATAGGAAATCTTTATTTTATTTTATTTTTCTTTGAGTGAAATCAAGCTAAGCACTAATTATGTCTTCCTTATTCATTCCTTCTTATTTTTAGCATCTGAAGCCTCATCAGCCTAATGACCTGCATCCAATGTGCGAAACATCATGAACACATAGAGTATGTGCCGTGTGACATGGTGAGGGGACAGAGCAGTCTCTATGTTCAGCAGTATGTGTGATTTTGTAAAGCGTAGATCCCAACTGTCCCTTTTTCAGAGGGACAGCCCCTATTTGGGAACAAAATCCCTCTGTCCCTCTATCTTCCTCATTTATAAAATGAAAAAACTTGATTTAAAAAACATACTTACCGAAGGAGGGGGAAGGCTCTGGGTCCTATAGAGCCTTCCCATTCCTCTTCTGGTCCCGCCGTTCCAGCGCTGTCACTCCCGTTAGCAGTGTACGGCCGATGGACAGGAGACTGCTCTCTTCCTCTGTGGAAGATTTCGAAAGCCCGAGTGCTTCCGATGGCTCCGTAGAACGCATGAGCAAGAATGCGCTCTCTCACACATGCGCAGAACGTTGCGGCCTGTATTCGGGAGTGCTCGGCCTTCAAAGACTTCCATAGCCTCCCAAGGCAGTAGATTTGAACAGAGGAGCCAGGGCTGTAACGAGGGGACCATAAGAGGAACAGGAATGCTCTATAGCACCCAGAGCCTTCCTTCTCCTTAGGCGAGTATCTGTTTTTCATTCCAGAAACACTTCAGGTTTGCTTTATGGGGTGGGACACACTACGTGCTGTGCGGAATTGCAAAATGCCTGTAATTCACCTAAGTGCCGCAATTTCCTGGAGCAATCGCGATTTGGCTACTGTAACCACGGATGCTATTGCAACATTGCCAGTGGGACCACCCCCAAAGGGAATCACTGGCTGCCAAGGTGCTCCTAGTGGGTGCCAGCATTAACTCATGAATTAGCTCTCTTTATAGCAAATAGAGAAAGGTGAGTGAAATCAAGGGAAAAGCTTTGTGAATAAGCCCCAATGACAGATAATAAAGATACTGTAAGTCGATTCGAAGAGTTTAAGCAGCAGGGACAGCCATAGGAAAACAAAACACATATATAAGTAGATAACTTATTGTTCAACTTATATATGTATTGTACTGTTCACATTTTTTCCCTGCAAGGTGCTGAGACACCCCCACTACACTACACAATGAGCTTTCCTCAGCCAATCAGTGAGGAGAAGGAATGGAGGAGGGGAGAAAACAAGCTTCCCTCTCCCCAGCAATGTACCAGAATAGAGCCAGGATGACTGAGATAAGATTCATTACAGCAGAAACGTTTATGATTATATTAGAATGCTCGCAATGCACGGTCAGGATGTAGACTAGTTAATAAACACAGAGCAGTGGGTAAAAGGAATTTGATTTTGTGGCTGACAATCCTGCTTTAACACTAAATTCCCAGGAAAGAAGATGAAAATGTGACAAACGTACAGAAAGACGTGTTTGCGGACTCTTGAAATCTTCGGGTATATCTTGTACAAACTGAGCAAATTATTCATTGAAACCTGTGAATGAGAAGCTGAACTGAAGGTGTGTGGCAGATTGCTGGCGTCAAGACAAAAGGTGTTAATTAAGAGAGAAGACGGGTTCGTCATCTATTTATTTCCTGACCTACTTTTCCTCTGACACATTCCCTGGGATGAGGTGTGCACATCTGGCCATACAAAAGTGACGGGGAATCCTCCCAGTGGAAGCAGGTACCGACCACAGAAGAGGCTCAACCCCTGGTCTAATGCTTTCATCATCCAGGCTACAACCTTCTGGGAGGGGGCTTCTACCCAGTACGGAGGAGAAAGCATCACAACAAAGCCCTTGTGTAAAAAATATGGTGCAAAGATGGCAGATGTGGAAAAAACAGGGCTATGCAGTCGGTACAAAAATCATCCGGCTCCAACTCCAACATTTATGAAACCACCGACTTAGACTCCAGTCCCTCAAAATAGCTCAGACTCCTCGACTCTGACTCCATAGCCCTTGCTGCAGGGCTGTGAAGTTGGTACGAAAATCATCCGACTCCTCAGTTTATGAAACTACTGACTCCAGGACAGAGCCGGGACAAGGTCCTCCAGCACCCAAGGCTGAGACACCAAAGTGCGCCCCTCCATCCCTCCCAGCCGTCACACACTGATTGCTATTAGACTAAGAGTTGTCCCAGAGCCCCCAACACCTTAAGCTCTCGTTATCTGGCTTGCAGTCACTGCCAAGTATCCCCTTTTCTTATTTCTCTGTGCTTAAAAACACAATATGGGAATGACAGCTGAGTGAGTTGTACACCCCCTCCTACACTGCACCTTGAGGCTGGAGCCTCTCTTGTCTCTGCCTCGGCCTGGCCCTGCTCCAGGTACCCAAAACTGCTTTTACTCCTCGACTTCAAACATCTTAGTCTAATTCTTACCGGAGCTTTGGGGTTGGCACAAAAATCATTTGACTCCAACTCCTCAGTTTATTGGAACCACAGAGTCCGACTTCAGCAACCCAAAATTGCTCCGGCTCCTCGACTCCAACTTCACAGCCCTGTCTTGCAGGGCTATGGAGTTGGTGCAAAAATCAGCCAACTCCCCAGTTTATGAAACCACCGACTCCAGCTCCAGGTACCCAAAAATTGCTCTGACTCTGACTTCACAGCCCTGGTATAAACTGATTGCATTTTTCACTTATGAAGGTTCTGATGTTTTTCTGAGGTCCCCTAGCTTACATTGAAACTTGCTACACTATAGGTGTCTAGGACCATTGAAAGTAAGTACACACACCGGAATCAAGGTAATAATCAAGGGTGCCAGGTATGACACCATTCAAGGGCATGACCACCTATTGTGCTCCTCAAAAGGTAAGAGATAGACGAAATTTAGAAACAGAGAGGTAGTAGACCACCTGTCTGAAATAAATAATCATCAGACCATCACTCAAGAAACCATCTTCAGACCCAGAAGCCGAACCAACATGCATGTCGCCATTAAAAAGCATTATGTGCCCACTGAGCCTCGGAGGTACTAGAGGTCCAACTAACTTCTGATCCTGGGGTAGCCCTATTTCACATGAAAGTGACTTCCCTGGATAAGTACCGAACTTGCTACTCTCTCAGTTCTGTTGTGTAGCTAAAGCAATGATGGCCAAGGACTGGAAATCCCCTTCTCTCCACTTTATGGGTTTATTAATAAGCTGCAAGATATATACCTATTAAGGCTTGTCCACCTCGCAATTCTTCACACGTTTCTTCCGACGGCTGGCGGATTTTTGTTCGATGAGTTATCATTTCCTCGATGGGCGAATTACTCTGTGACGCACAGAGACAATGACCATCCTGGTGGAGCGGATCTCTAATATCCACAATGACTCCCGCTTACAGTGGCGTGATCGTTTGAATTCTCGTTTGCGTCCGTCGACTGGTGTCGCGTGTTCCTGCGGGCAGAAAGATGGATCTGGGAACCTCTCAGCTGAGTCTTGAGCTTTAGAGAAGATTATTTTCTCCCCTTCACAACCTGTGAAGACCACTTTGACGAAAATCTGCTGACCTGGTCTATGTGGCGCCTTACTCACTCACCATATAGACCGTGTGTTTTCAATCATATGTATGCTTGTAATGCTGGGGGGTCATACTTTCTGACCAAGGCTATACAATATTACATTAATACAATAGTGACTGACTAGAGTACATATATATTGTGCTGATGCGCAATATATGAAATGTAGCTCTCAAATAACTCACTAGCTAAAGCACAAGTAATGATAATTAACAAGACAGACAACAGACAGACAGACGGAATGCTCAGCCAATCTAGTCGCTGTTTCAGCGACGGCAACATTCACACTGAGATAGAAAAGACTAACAGGTAGAAGTGAATTCATGGCAACCGCTGCTATAGTTCGTTCTCAAGACAAGGCTAGAAGGAATACTACCAGCCACCAACATGATGCTGGCAGAATCTAACTATCAGGATCAAAAGGACTTCCCTGACCCCCGCAGGTCAGCAAACATCCAGTAGACATGACAATACAGAGCAAGGCATTATACATTTACAATAACTTTCACAGCATAGACCCAATGACAACTCAGAGAGCTGAACGCTATGTTGGGCGAGGTATGAAATGGGAGGCAGACTTTTGTATGCTGGCATCAGCCAATGGATGCAAGTATCAAATGCACACACAGCTGAATGGTAATCATTCAATCCTGAGCTGGCTTCATTACCATTTGCTAGCTGGCTGTGAATGCAAAGGACTCCCATAAGAAATACATGCAGAACTATGTAACAACATGCATGCAGGAAATCCTGGGCTATCTGGCCGCAGCTCAGCTGCAACAAGCAATTGGTGGAATGATGACAGCATCCTGAGCTTCCCAGAACTGCAGAGCAATTGCAAATGACAATGAGACCCATTGCAAATGCACAACCGAATGCAAGCAGATAAGCCAGAACTGTCCATTTGCAGCTCCACTGCAACGGACAGAACACGCTACAGGCGGGATCCTTACAATGCTTTGTTTCGTTCTCCATATTACCACTGGCTCATATTTTGTGTATGAACACCTTTTTGAAGCTTTCTATAGTTATACATACTATCAGAGGAAGCTTTCCTCTGATAGTATGTATCCCTATGCACACCAAATGTATGCCTGCAGGTCAGTTTTGGCCTTAAAGGAAAACTGAAGCGAGAGGGTTAAAATATGTGCAGCTGTGCATTATAGCGGGAACATCAGATAGAGTAACCTACAGACTTCTAATGTCCTTGTGTACCATACACTGTACAAGTTGCTGAATTACGCATGACAATGGTAAAATGGAAACAAGCCCTTACTAACACTCATAATGATCGGATGTAAAGAAGCTGCCCTTAGGACTAGTTTCCACTCTATGCATTGCTATGCGCATTTTAGCAACATGGACCCTCAGGTCCAGGGGGTCCTGCAGTCAGGACCGGCTCTCCCACGAAGCAAGGTGAAACATTTGCATCAGGCGCAGATATTACAGGGGCAGCTTGATTGTACTGTGTGTTTACACTAACAGCATGCAGTCAGAGTAGGAGATGAAAAGCGCAAGCGAGATGAAGAGGTCATTATTGGGGAAAAGCAGCATGTTGTGCTGTGTGAGGAGTCTGACAGTGAGGAGGGGAGAGGCAGGGGAACAGCAGTGTTTCATTTGACTTGCACAACAGAAGGGAGGAGGTGGCACTGCTGTCCTGACTGAGGAGGAATGGAGTGGCTGAGGGTGAGCGGTTTGTTTTACACAAACTCACAGCCAGCCAGCGTGCTATTGTGTTGAGCTTCAGCATGTCATGTGAGAACAGTAATTGAAGCAGAGTGAGGGCCCTTTTCCACCAGCGCGTTTGCGCTGGCTGAATCGCAAAGTCGCAAACCGCTAGCGATTTTACAATCGCTACGGTTTGCTTTTTAACATAGGAATCGCGGTAGGTCATTTCCACTACCGCGATTCGTTTTTTACCCGAACGCGCGGCGGAGCGATATTTGCCGCGATTTTGCTATGCAGTGCATAGCATAGCAAAATTGGAATCGCCGGTTTTGCGATTCAGCAATCGCTAGCGTTCAGCGTGAACGCTAGCGACTGCAGGTGGAAAAGGGCCCTAAATTGTCGGGTGATGTGTGATCATTCCACATTGGGGGGGGGAGGGGATAGCATTTTCACAAGTTTGCCTCAGACAGCAAAAAGGCTGGAACCGGCCCTGCCTGCAGTAATTCTAAAAATAAAAGGTTTCAACTGAAAGTGAAACTACAAGAAGTTTTTGTACTGAAACTTTGTTGGAGGACATTTTCTTTACATCTGCTGATTCTATTTTGACAGGCCTTCAGTCCATTTGCCCGCATATCATAATTATCACAGCCGCCAGCACCTTATCTGTTGTTCTGCTTTTGTCAATCAATGTTCTTGTCGTCATGGCGTCAGGGAACAGGTGTGCTCTCTGCATTAACAAGTCCTGTTTAACAAAGATTAGCGAGGATGGCAACCGGCAAAATGTAATTAAAAATGCTGAGATTTCACAGATGGATTTAATTAGATTTCAAACAGCACTTAAAACGGAGAAATAGATACAGATTTTGTTATGCTGTTTGGTTAATTATCTGAAGTAAAGCAAGCCAGGGACCAACAAGAGCTCGAGTCTTCCAACTACTAATGAAAGGGCCTACAAAGCCAGATTAAACATACGGGGCTGGAGGTGCCCATTTAGACAATTCTATTCTATTTTTGATACATATAAAAGGAATGGTAAGAAAGGTAAATTGGTTACCTCCCTCGATGACAAGACACCAGGTCCACTGGGTAAAATATTTATTGAAGCACAAATTCGGACAGACAATGAGTTTCACGGGTCTTTGCCTCAGCTTCCTCAGTTCAACAAAAACTGTGCCTTATGTAGCACTGGTTGTGAGCGTGAGCCCCTCTATGAGGCATTTCAGACTGATGGAGCTGTTTTTGTAGGGAAAATCCAGGTTTGATAAAGGCCAATTAAAATCCGAATTGAGTAACTCAATTTCTAATAGCTATCAAGTTGATAAATGAATTTAAAGTGGGATTAAACACGGACTAATATTCAATAAAATTGTGTTTTGATACTTTTAAATTACCCATATAGTTATATTTGCTTTTGTGCACAAGTATTATTGTCCATTTACAAATTACAAGTTCCCAAAGTACAGGTTATCTGCTCTGAAAGCTGCCATTGCATTTTACTGTGTAGCTGCTGTATTTATATACTATAATGTATCCAGTGATCACTTCTCAGCTGTGTCTACAATGTGTGCAGCTCAGTTTCAGCAGGCTGCTGGCTGTATACGAATTGTAGTAGACAAAGGAATGTAAACTGTGTCTATGCTTGGGGCCTACAGCGGGTGATGGGTCCCCCAGGTCTCCCCACAGCAAATACTTCTCCCCTGGGACCCCTACAGCAGAGTGCGCTCACCTGTCCAACTGGCACTCCAACTAACAAGAGTCATAGAGTACGGGCACTGGGAGATAACGGAAGGAAAGGTGAGTGGTGAGCACACTCCGCTTCCACCAATAATATGCAGAAGACGAGGTGGACCACTATTAGTTGTGTGCGACGCGGAAACTCATGGTGTGTATCCAGCATAAGGTGTCAGTCTTATCATACAATTGGGGAGGGGGCAGTGTTGGATCAGTAAGCTATGTATAAGGTGTCAGTGTCTTATCATACAATGGGGAAGGGGGCAGTGCAGGACCAATAAGCTATATATAAGGTGTCAGTGACTTATCATACAATGGGGGAGGGGGCAGTGTTGGATCAGTAAGCTATGTATAAGGTGTCAGTGTCTTATCATACAATGGGGAAGGGGGCAGTGCAGGACCAATAAGCTATATATAAGGTGTCAGTGACTTATCATACAATGGGGGAGGGGGCAGTGCTGGATCAGTAAGCTATATATAAGGTGTCAGTGTCTTATCATACAATGGGGGAGGAGGCAGTGCTGGATCAGTAAGCTATATATAAGGTGTCAGTGTCTTATCATACAATGGGGGAGGGGGCAGTGCTGGATCAGTAAGCTATATATAAGGTGTCAGTGTCTTATCATACAATGGGGGAGGAGGCAGTGCTGGATCAGTAAGGTATGTATAAGGTGTCAGTGTCTTATCATACAATGGGGGAGGAGGCAGTGCTGGATCAGTAAGGTATGTATAAGGTGTCAGTGTCTTATCATACAATGGGGGAGGGGGCAGTGCTGGATCAGTAAGCTATATATAAGGTGTCAGTGTCTTATCATACAATGGGGGAGGGGGCAGTGTTGGATCAGTAAGCTATGTATAAGGTGTCAGTGTCTTATCATACAATGGGGAAGGGGGCAGTGCAGGACCAATAAGCTATATATAAGGTGTCAGTGTCTTATCATACAATGGGGGAGGGGGCAGTGCTGGATCAGTAAGCTATGTATAAGGTGTCAGTGTCTTATCATACAATGGGGGAGGAGGCAGTGCTGGATCAGTAAGCTATATATAAGGTGTCAGTGTCTTATCATACAATGGGGGAGGAGGCAGTGCTGGATCAGTAAGCTATATATAAGATGTCAGTGTCTTATCATACAATGGGGGAGGAGGCAGTGCTGGATCAGTAAGCTATGTATAAGGTGTCAGTGTCTTATCATACAATGGGGGAGGGGGCAGTGCTGGATCAGTAAGCTATGTATAAGGTGTCAGTGTCTTATCATACAATGGGGGAGGGGGCAGTGCTGGATCAGTAAGCTATATATAAGGTGTCAGTATCATATCATACAATGGGGGAGGAGGCAGTGCTGGACCAATAAGCTATATATAAGGTGTCAGTGTCTTATCATACAATGGGGGAGGAGGCAGTGCTGGATCAGTAAGCTATATATAAGGTGTCAGTGTCTTATCATACAATGGGGGAGGGGGCAGTGCTGGATCAGTAAGCTATATATAAGGTGTCAGTGTCTTATCATACAATGGGGGAGGAGGCAGTGCTGGATCAGTGAGCTATATATAAGGTGTCAGTGTCTTATCATACAATGGGGGAGGGGGCAGTGCTGGATCAGTAAGCCATATATAAGGTGTCAGTGTCTTATCATACAATGGGGGAGGAGGCAGTGCTGGATCAGTAAGCTATGTATAAGGTGTCAGTGTCTTATCATACAATGGGGGAGGAGGCAGTGCTGGATCAGTAAGGTATGTATAAGGTGTCAGTGTCTTATCATACAATGGGGGAGGGGGCAGTGCTGGATCAGTAAGCTATGTATAAGGTGCCAGTGTCTTATCATACAATGGGGGAGGAGGCAGTGCTGGATCAGTAAGCTATGTATAAGGTGTCAGTGTCTTATCATACAATGGGGGAGGAGGCAGTGCTGGACCAATAAGCTATATATAAGGTGTCAGTGTCTTATCATACAATGGGGGAGGGGGCAGTGCTGGATCAGTAAGCTATGTATAAGGTGTCAGTGTCATATCATACAATGGGGGAGGAGACAGTGCTGGATCAGTAAGTTATGTATAAGGTGTCAGTGTCATATCATACAATGGGGGAGGAGACAGTGCTGGATCAGTAAGCTGTGTATAAGGTGTCAGTGTCTTATCATACAATGGGGGGGGGGGGGGGGGGAGGCAGTGCTGGACCAATAAGCTACATATAAGGTGTCAGTGTCTTATCATACGATGGGGGAGGAGGCAGTGCTGGATCAGTAAGCTATGTATAAGGTGTCAGTGTTTTATCATACAATGGGGGAGGAGGCAGTGCTGGATCAGTAAGCGATATATAAGGTGTCAGTGTCTTATCATACAGTGGGGGAGGAGGCAGTGCTGGATCAGTAAGCTATGTATAAGGTGTCAGTGTCTTATAGTACAATGGGGGAGGAGGCAGTGCTGGATCAGTAAGCTATGTACAAGGTGTCAGTGTCTTATCATACAATGGGGGAGGGGGCAGTGCTGGATCAGTAAGCTATGTATAAGGTGTCAGTGTCTTATCATACAATGGGGGAGGAGGCAGTGCTGGACCAATAAGCTATATATAAGGTGTCAGTGTCTTATCATACAATGGGGGAGGGGGCAGTGCTGGATCAGTAAGCTATGTATAAGGTGTCAGTGTCGTATCATACAATGGGGGAGGAGACAGTGCTGGATCAGTAAGTTATGTATAAGGTGTCAGTGTCATATCATACAATGGGGGAGGAGACAGTGCTGGATCAGTAAGCTGTGTATAAGGTGTCAGTGTCTTATACAATGGGGGAGGAGGCAGTGCTGGACCAATAAGCTATATATAAGGTGTCAGTGTCTTATCATACAATGGGGGGGGGGGGGGAGGCAGTGCTGGACCAATAAGCTACATATAAGGTGTCAGTGTCTTATCATACGATGGGGGAGGAGGCAGTGCTGGATCAGTAAGCTATGTATAAGGTGTCAGTGTTTTATCATACAATGGGGGAGGAGGCAGTGCTGGATCAGTAAGCGATATATAAGGTGTCAGTGTCTTATCATACAGTGGGGGAGGAGGCAGTGCTGGATCAGTAAGCTATGTATAAGGTGTCAGTGTCTTATAGTACAATGGGGGAGGAGGCAGTGCTGGATCAGTAAGCTATGTACAAGGTGTCAGTGTCTTATCATACAATGGGGGAGGGGGCAGTGCTGGATCAGTAAGCTATGTATAAGGTGTCAGTGTCTTATCATACAATGGGGGAGGAGGCAGTGCTGGATCAGTAAGGTATGTATAAGGTGTCAGTGTCTTATCATACAATGGGGGAGGGGGCAGTGCTGGATCAGTAAGCTATATATAAGGTGTCAGTGTCTTATCATACAATAAGGGAGGAGGCAGTGCTGGGTCAGTAAGTTATGTATAAGGTGTCAGTGTCTTATCATACAATGGGGGAGGGGGCAGTGCTGGATCAGTAAGCTATATATAAGGTGTCAGTGTCTTATCATACAATGGGGGAGGGGGCAGTGCTGGATCAGTAAGCTATATATAAGGTGTCAGTGTCTTATCATACAATGGGGGAGGGGGCAGTGCTGGATCAGTAAGCTATGTATAAGGTGTCAGTGTCTTATCATACAATGGGGGAGGAGGCAGTGCTGGATCAGTAAGGTATGTATAAGGTGTCAGTGTCTTATCATACAATGGGGGAGGGGGCAGTGCTGGATCAGTAAGGTATGTATAAGGTGTCAGTGTCTTATCATACAATGGGGGAGGAGGCAGTGCTGGATCAGTAAGGTATGTATAAGGTGTCAGTGTCTTATCATACAATGGGGGAGGAGGCAGTGCTGGATCAGTAAGGTATGTATAAGGTGTCAGTGTCTTATCATACAATGGGGGAGGGGGCAGTGCTGGATCAGTAAACTATATATAAGGTGTCAGTATCTTATCATACAATGGGGGAGGGGGCAGTGCTGGATCAGTAAGCTATATATAAGGTGTCAGTGTCTTATCATACAATGGGGGAGGAGGCAGTGCTGGATCAGTAAGCTATGTATAAGGTGTCAGTGTCTTATCATACAATGGGGGAGGGGGCAGTGCTGGATCAGTAAGGTATGTATAAGGTGTCAGTGTCTTATCATACAATGGGGGAGGAGGCAGTGCTCGATCAGTAAGCTATATATAAGGTGTCAGTGTCTTATCATACAATGGGGGAGGAGGCAGTGCTGGATCAGTAAGCTATGTATAAGGTGTCAGTGTCTTATCATACAATGGGGGAGGGGGCAGTGCTGGATCAGTAAGGTATGTATAAGGTGTCAGTGTCTTATGATACAATGGGGGAGGAGGCAGTGCTGGATCAGTAAGCTATATATAAGGTGTCAGTGTCTTATCATACAATGGGGGAGGAGACAGTGCTGGATCAGTAAGCTATATATAAAATGTCAGTGTTTGTCTTATCATACAATGGGGGAGGAGGCAGTGCTGGATCAGTAAGCTATATATAAGGTGTCAGTGTCTTATCATACAATGGGGGAGGAAGCAGTGCTGGATCAGTAAGCTATGTATAAGGTGTCAGTGTCTTATCATACAATGGGGGAGGAGGCAGTGCTGGATCAGTAAGCTATATATAAGGTGTCAGTCTTATCATACAATGGGGGAGGAGGAAGTGCTGGATCAGTAAGCTATGTATAAGGTGTCAGTGTCTTATCATACAATGGGGGAGGGGGCAGTGCTGGGTCAGTAAGCTAAATATAAGGTGTCAGTGTCTTATCATACAATGAGGGAGGAGGCAGTGCTGGGTCAGTAAGTTATGTATAAGGTGTCAGTGTCTTATCATACAATGGGGGAGGGGGCAGTGCTGGATCAGTAAGCTATATATAAAATGTCAGTGTGTGTCTTAGCATACAATGGGGGAGGAGGCAGTGCTGGACCAATAAGCTATATATAAGGTGTCAGTGTCTTATCATACAATGAGGGAGGAGGCAGTGCTGGATCAGTAAGCTATATATAAGGTGTCAGTGTCTTATCATACAATGGGAGAGGAGGCAGTGCTGGATCAGTGAGCTATGTATAAGGTGTCAGTGTCTTCTCATACAATGGGGGAGGAAGCAGTGCTGGACCAGTAAGCTATGTATAAGGTGTCAGTGACTTATCATACAATGGGGAAGGGGGCAGTGCTGGATCAGTAAGCTATATATAAGGTGTCAGTGTCTTATCATAAAATGGGGGAGAGGGCAGTGCTGGATCAGTAAGCTATGTATAAGGTGTCGGTGTCTTATCATACAATGGGGGAGGAGGCAGTGCTGGATCAGTAAGCTATATATAAAATGTCAGTGTTTGTCTTATCATACAATGGGGGAGGGGGCAGTGCTGGATCAGTAAGCTATATATAAGGTGTCAGTGTCTTATCATACAATGGGGGAGGAGGCAGTGCTGGATCAGTAAGCTATGTATAAGGTGTCGGTGTCTTATCATACAATGGGGGAGGAGGCAGTGCTGGATCAGTAAGCTATGTATAAGGTGTCAGTGTCTTATCATACAATGGGGGAGGAGGCAGTGCTGGATCAGTAAGGTATGTATAAGGTGTCAGTGTCTTATGATACAATGGGGGAGGAGGCAGTGCTGGATCAGTAAGCTATATATAAGGTGTCAGTGTCTTATCATACAATGGGGGAGGAGACAGTGCTGGATCAGTAAGCTATATATAAAATGTCAGTGTTTGTCTTATCATACAATGGGGGAGGAGGCAGTGCTGGATCAGTAAGCTATATATAAGGTGTCAGTGTCTTATCATACAATGGGGGAGGAAGCAGTGCTGGATCAGTAAGCTATGTATAAGGTGTCAGTGTCTTATCATACAATGGGGGAGGAGGCAGTGCTGGATCAGTAAGCTATATATAAGGTGTCAGTCTTATCATACAATGGGGGAGGAGGAAGTGCTGGATCAGTAAGCTATGTATAAGGTGTCAGTGTCTTATCATACAATGGGGGAGGGGGCAGTGCTGGGTCAGTAAGCTAAATATAAGGTGTCAGTGTCTTATCATACAATGAGGGAGGAGGCAGTGCTGGGTCAGTAAGTTATGTATAAGGTGTCAGTGTCTTATCATACAATGGGGGAGGGGGCAGTGCTGGATCAGTAAGCTATATATAAAATGTCAGTGTGTGTCTTAGCATACAATGGGGGAGGAGGCAGTGCTGGACCAATAAGCTATATATAAGGTGTCAGTGTCTTATCATACAATGAGGGAGGAGGCAGTGCTGGATCAGTAAGCTATATATAAGGTGTCAGTGTCTTATCATACAATGGGAGAGGAGGCAGTGCTGGATCAGTGAGCTATGTATAAGGTGTCAGTGTCTTCTCATACAATGGGGGAGGAAGCAGTGCTGGACCAGTAAGCTATGTATAAGGTGTCAGTGACTTATCATACAATGGGGAAGGGGGCAGTGCTGGATCAGTAAGCTATATATAAGGTGTCAGTGTCTTATCATAAAATGGGGGAGGGGGCAGTGCTGGATCAGTAAGCTATGTATAAGGTGTCGGTGTCTTATCATACAATGGGGGAGGAGGCAGTGCTGGATCAGTAAGCTATATATAAAATGTCAGTGTTTGTCTTATCATACAATGGGGGAGGGGGCAGTGCTGGATCAGTAAGCTATATATAAGGTGTCAGTGTCTTATCATACAATGGGGGAGGAGGCAGTGCTGGATCAGTAAGCTATGTATAAGGTGTCGGTGTCTTATCATACAATGGGGGAGGAGGCAGTGCTGGATCAGTAAGCTATGTATAAGGTGTCAGTGTCTTATCATACAATGGGGGAGGAGGCAGTGCTGGATCAGTAAGGTATGTATAAGGTGTCAGTGTTTTATCATACAATGGGGGAGGAGGCAGTGCTGGATAAGTCACATATGAGGTGACAGTGTGTATCAGACAGCTGGGGAGTACACAATGGTGCAAGCAGTAAGCTATAAATAAGGTGACAGTGTGTGCCTTATCAGACAGTGGGGGAGGAAGCAGTGCTGGGTGATCACATATCTGGTGGTAGTGTGTGCATTTATGGCTATGGGGGAGGAAGCATGCAAGATAAATTAGTGACATATGGGGTGGCAGAATGTGCCCTATCAGACAATAAGGGAGGAAGCAGTGGGGGATTAGTAAGCTATATATAAGGTGGTAGTGTGAGTGTTATGAGATAATGGAGGAGGCAGTAATGGATCAGTACGCTATCTATAAAGTGATAATGTGCGTTTTATCAGATAAAGAAGGAAGCAGTACTGAATCAGTAAGCTATATACAGTATATGGTGTATGCTTTATCAGACTATGTAGTAGGAAGCAGTACTGGATCAGTAAGCTATGTATATAACATGGTGTATGCTTTATCAGACTATGGGGGAGGAAGCAGTACTGGATTAGTAAGCTATGTATATAACATGGTGTATGCTTTATCAGACTATGGGGGAGGAAGCAGTACTGGATTAGTAAACTATATAAAGGGTGGTGTATGCTTTATCAGACTATGGAGGAGGAAGCAGTACTGGACCAGTAAGCTATATGTGTATATGGTGTATGTGTTATCAGACTATGGAGAAGAAAGCATTACTGGATCAGTAAACTATATATTTATTTATTTATTGCATTTATAAAGCGCCAACATATTATGCAGCGCTGGACATTAGTTAAAGAGATCCTGAACTGAAAATAAAAAGTAAAAATAACCATACACAGGTCATACTTACCTCCTGTGTAATCTACTCCTCAATCTCATTCTCCTCTCCTGTGTCCCATTTGTCCACTGTAATCAATTTATCTGTCCTCCATTTTAAAAAAGGCCATTACCCCATAACTGCTTCCTAGTCAGCGCACTGTTAAACTGTAATATCACCCATTTGAGCCATAGGGAAACATGGACATTACCTGGTACATTCAGTTGTAACTGACAGCAGCTGATATATAACTGACAGCAACTGGTATATTTCAGATCTGACAAAATATTGTCAGAACTGGAAGGGATCACTGTAAGAAGAAAATGGTGAGCTTCTGAGCGGAACTGACGGTGAGGTTAGTATGTAATATTTATTTGCAGCTACGTCATGTGTTTATTTTAAATAATTTTACTCGCTTCAGGTTCCCTTTAAGGTTACAGACAATATTTAGTGGTTACATACAGCAATACAACAATGCAGCAATACAAGAAAAAACAGATCACGCAGCACAGTATGAGTACAAGGTAATGCTTAGTCAGTCATTGGATGGGAGCATTAGGATTAGGCAAGTTGAGTTCACTCAAATGCATAGCATGGGTGCACAGTAACGGAGGCGCATGTTCAGGTAGGACACACAAGGAGGAGGACTCTGCCCAAAGGCTTACAATCTAGAGGGAGAGGCAGGGACACGAAAGGTAGGGGACCAGATTTCAGCTGCGGGTTTAGAGCACTTGTGAGGGGTTGTAGGCCAGAGTGAAAAGGTGAGTTTTGAGGGGCTTCTTGAAGATGTTGATGGAGGGGGCTGCCCTAATGGGTGGAGGTAGGGAGTTCCATAGTGTTAGAGCAGCTCTTGAGAAGTCCTGGAGGCGTGCATGGGACTGGGTGATGCGTTGTATAGCCAGGCGAAGTTTATTGGAGGAGCGGAGTGAGCGGCTAGGTGTGTACCTCTGAGCAAGATCGGAAATGTAGGTTGGACAGGTTTTGTGGACAGATTTGCAGGTCAGATGCAGTATCTTGAATCTGATTCTGGACTGGATAGGAAGCCAGTGGAGGGATTCACACAGGGGAGCCGCTATGGTGGAGCAGTGGAAGGAGTGGATAATTCTGACTGCCGCTTTCATGATGGACTGCAGCGGGGCAATTCGGGTCATAGGGAGACCAGACAGAAGGGCGTTGCAGTAGTCAAGGCGGGAAATTATGAGAGCATGGATGAGGAATTTGGTGGTGGCAGAGGTCAGGTAAGGGCGGATCTTGCAGATGTTACGGAGGTGAAAGTTGCAGGACTTTGTGAGGTTTTGGATGTGTTGAGTGAAGGAGAGTGCGGAGTCCAGGGTGACACCCAGACAGCGGGCTTGAGAGGTAGAGCAAATGGAGTGGTAGTGTATGCTTTATCAGACTATGGAGGAGGAAGCAGTACTGGATCACTAAGCTATGTATATAAGATGGTGTATGTGGTATCAGACTATGGAGGAGGAACTAGTAGTATATCAGTAAGCTATATATAAGGTGGTGTTTGCTTTATCAGAATATGGAGGAGGAAGCAGTACTGCACCAGGAAGCTATAGATAAGGTGGTGTATGCTTTATCACTCTATAGAGAAGGAAGCAGTACTGGATTACTGGATCAGTAAGACATATATATATATATATACATATATATATATATATATATATATATATATATATATACACAGTATATGGAGTACGCTTTGTCAGACTATGGCAGAGGAAGCAGGGTGGGTACTAGGGCCTGCAGCAAGTGGAAAGAACACTGACTGGAGATGTTTTTTCAGTGTGCCTGATTGCTAACAAGCAATTGGCTGGCACCGAAGGATACCTGTACATACTTTGAAACGGCAGCTGAAGTTAATGTTTTGGGTGACCCTAAGTTGCAAGTGTGGACAAACCTTAAGCTTCATACTGACTCTAGACAAAACTTGGCTGGGGCGCCCAATAATGTCCGCCTATGCTGTAAATCTAGCACGTGCACAGCGTCCCCCCATACCTCGGCCTGCAATCAGCCGAGTGGATGAACTGGGCCGATCGCTCGCCAAGAACTTTGTTCTCCCCTCTCATCCAATCACAACTGGGTGGCTCCGCCAGCCCTCTGCCCCTGCATAGGATCAAAACACATTGCTAGCCTGCAGGCTAATGACACGTCTGTACGGTGTGGGCCCTGCAATGTCGTCCGAGGGATCAGGCATGGGTGTACGAACCCTTAAGTTACATCGGAAACTTACACAGTGAGCCTTATCAAATAGCACAGAAGGTAGTAGCGTTGGATTTGCAAGTTATATACGGTATAAGCCTATAATGTTCCCCTTATCAGACAGTGAGACAGGAAACAGTGCTGGATAAGAAAGTTATATATAATCTGACAGTGTAAGCTTTGTCTAATTATAGAGCAGAGAACAACGCTGAATCAGTATGTGGTGTATTAGGTGACATATTTCTCTTACTACAAGTTTCCTTTAATGAAATGCTAATAATACACTATAACTCATAATTTAAGTCTGGTTATAAAAAAACACAGAGTATGGCAGGAATTTCACTATACGGGACTATAGAAACTTGTAATAACGAGCCTAATGTATTAATTAAATAAGCTTTTAACTTGCATCAGAGCAAGAATTCTGTCGTAACGAGGCACAAAGGCTGCCAAGCTCTGCTGAGGTTATACAAAGGTTTAACATAAAATAAATCCACAGGGATAAAAGCTGTGACGCTGGGGGCCGCTGATGGCAGATTCATCTATAGTGTGAGCCTAAAAATATACAGAAAGGGAAAAAGTGAGAAATATATATATTCTTCATTTTCCATCTATGGTGTATTATGGAAGTGATCTCATTCCAAAGTTGGAATGACCCTTTTCTCTAATTAACTTATTTTATAGGATTGAGCAACACCAATTCCATAGGCGTGGTTTAATATTACACAAATATACTGGATCTTATTTATCAAGGGAAGTGTAAAACTAATGGCCGGAGTTAAGTCAAGGCCACAAAGGCCATGGCTTGGTGCACTAGGAAGCAAGGGGCGGGCAGTGGGCTGGCACACTAAGACAGTTAAACTGCCAAACATGTAAACTGCAGCAGCCACAAACCCATTCTGTGGCTGCCCTTCTTCCACTGGTGCGAGTAGTGGAGCACTGGTCCTGTGCTCCCCCCATCCTGTGCTGTGCCCCCCACTCCCCCCCCCCCCCCCCCCGAAGTACAGGACAGAATTGCAGGGCATACAGGACCAGGGTAGTACACAGAATGGGGGGGAGCACAGGACGAGTGGTGCACAGGATGGGGTGGTTGGCGGGGGGAGGCAGGGTTGGTGACAAAGGGCCTTGGGCAGTAAAATGTCCAAATCTGGTCCTGGTAAAACCTCAGATCCAAAAAGTCCACAGATCAATAATCAAGCTGTTATATCAACAGGGACCACAGAATCACAGACCACAGGGCAGCCCCTGATGAGTCCTGATGAAAACGCGTAGGGCGGAGCTTGGTGACACATGGACACGTGGTACCAGGAAAGAGAGTTAGTGTGTGGCAAAGGGACGGCTGATGGTGTGTGGTTGGATCCAACCGAGGCGGACACCCACACTGCTTCAGATAAGCATACCACTTCAAGGGCAATTTTAATGGGGCCTTTTTTAGTATTACAAATACGTTTTACTCTATAAAGGCGTTCTCTCTTATATATTGAGGTATCGGAAAGTGGTTTTTGTTGGCAGTATCAACAAAAGTACTTTAGCCACTTAAGGACCGTAGGCTTACACCCCCCCCCCCCCCCCCCTAGTGACCAGGCTATTTTTCACAATTTAGGCCACTGCAGCTTTAAGGCCTCGCTGCAGGGCCGCACAACTCAGCACACAAGTGATCCCCCCCTTTTCTGCCCACCAACAGAGATTTCTGTTGGTGGGCTGTGATTGCTGCTGGGATGTTTGTTTGTTTTTTTATAAATATATTTTTTTTAAATAAATAAAGCTCTTTTTTTTTTTACTATTTTTACTTCCCATCTAACACCCCCCGCCAGCCAATCACAGCGATCGGCTGTCATAGGCATCTACCTATGACAGCCGATTGCTCTCCTGCCTCCCAGGGGGACAGCCGTGTCACATGCCTGCCCCCAGTACAGCGTTGCTGTAGATCGCAGCACTGTACAATGTAAATAGACGGCGGTTTCACCATCTAACAGTCTCTTATTGGCGATCACCGCTGGGAGACTGATGACGGAGCAGATCTCCGTCATACAAGCGGAGATTGGCGCGGGCGATCTACTGCAAAACCTCGCCCCAGGACTTCAGCGAATGGGCGTTGAGTGGTCCTGGGGCTGCCGACGCGTCCACGCCAGCTGGCGCGGGATAGTAGTTAAGTAGTTAAACAGTAGCAGTATAGTAAAGCAACCACAAGATGTCACTGTCTGTTGAATGATGTGAAGATCTCTATGGTACTGTGACTTCCTGTAGTCACTCTGTGTTCCTCTCTGTTCTAAGTAAGCTGCATTACCTGATGGTGGTGTATGAATTATCTCTGCATGTCTTTCTTCAGTAAAGAGTTGTAACTTGTAATACTGGGTGCCTATCTGCAGGTACAGACCACTCTGCTTACTTTTGCCCAGATCATACGATGGTTGAAGCATATTACATCAAGTGTGGACCCGGTGAGTGTAACCCACTTGGGGGAGTGTGGCCTTCACCATTACAATTCCCTGGAGTGGGCATGCAATGGAGCGGTCACACTGGTGTTCCTGTCAGGCTGGCAGATTCAGGTACTATGTGCAGTATACTCTCCTGTTAGGGTGATTCTGTGGTCCTTGTGGATATAACAGCTTGATTATCAATCCATGGACTTTTTGGATCTAAGCGCTGCTGATTATGGATTATGCTGATTATTGGATGACGATTGGATGTGATCTCATAAGCAAGCGATCCCCTATATTGGTTAAAGGTGGACTATTTGTAAAGGTGGACTGGTCCAGAAATAGCATTTTTTTTCTCAGTGTGAGGGAGCGCAACTTTTTTCATTGAGGTGTAAAACATGTTGTAACATTGCAGAAGTTGTCCAAAGCTTCCAGTTCACATTCATTCAGTTTGAGGATATTCGTCACTGGGCTGCTACCTGAATAGGTAAGTTTGGACACACTCCAGGGCAGGGGCGTAACAATAGATCCTGCAAGGGATGCAGCTGCAGGGGGGCCCAGTATCCACAGTGGGTCCTATCCTGAAAGACTGACAACTAAGGGCAAGGAGATAAAAAAAAAACTTTCTGCTCTCTCTGCACAATTGTTCTAATGACGGCATCTGCTCAGCCACTGATAGTGAATCATACAAAGTTTTGTAGACAATACCTAATCAGTGTGCAGGAGGAGGGGGACCCATCCAAAGTTTTGCGGGGGGGGGGGGGGGGGGGCAGTGATTTCTAGTTACGCCCCGGCTCCAGGGACTGATTTATCAGAGTATATAATATTGGAACACAAACAGGTGTCAACTACAGCCAATGAGATTTCAGGTTTTATTTAGCAGCAGACAGCTGACTGCTTGCTCTGCACAACTGCTCCACTTTTCTTTGCACTTATCTTGATAAATAAGCCTCTCAGTACAAGTTGATGATCCCCCTTTATTATGTACAATACTATTTTTACCCACCGTGGATCATAGCCTAAATCTATCCCGTCTGAGGGCATATCATGATGAAAACATACTCCATGCAGCCTAACCTCTAAAACAGCACATGAAGCACTATGCATTGGTGTGGTGTACATGCAAAAAGGGTACCTGAAATAGCTGCTATTAGAATATCGGTACATTTACTGATATTCTATTTTTTTGCAGTGTACAGTCCAATCGTTAAATATCGGTAAGAGATTCCAATATTTTAACCCTAAACTTAACTGTATTCTCACACAGAACCCCCCCCCCCCCATGCCTAACCCTAACCCTAACCACCCCCTCCAATGGCATCCATGGTTATAATTGTTAGGTAATTCCCAGAAAGATGATCTGCCATCTGTCAGGAAGGAATTTTTCCCTTAAATTGGCCAAGGCCTTAAAAGGTTTTTTGCTTTCCCCTGAATCAACTGGGATACGTGCAGGTTCAGGATGGTGTTTTTTTTCTGGTTGGACTTGATGGATGGATGTCTTTTTTCAAAACAAACTAACCCTTACTACCCTCCCTCCGATGCCCAACCCTAACCGACCACCCCACCCTGATGCCTAACCCTTACCACCCTCCCTCTGATGCCCAATCCTAATTGACCACCCCACCCTGATGCCTAACCCTTACCACTGTCCCTCGTATGCCCAATCCTAGCCGACTACCCAACTCCTATGCCTAACCATTATCAACCTCCCTTCCAATGCCCACACATAACCCGCCCCTACAGAATGCCTAACCTTAAAGCGAAATATAACCCAGAATTTCTTCTTTGCTCTAATAAAATATTCACATATTCACAGCATATTATATACAACCAGCATTTTTTTTTTTTACTAAAACATCATTCAAAGGGTTAATCAGAGGTTTTAGAAGCTCCCCTGCCAACAGAGCTGCCGCATCCGAATGTTAAACAATGTAATCTTGTGTTTACTTAAATGTATCAAGTGTGGAATGTGACACATTCTCTGACTGTGCAGGAGCTCCCCAACACAGACAAAGAGTCAAATCATGTCTGCCTGAATGAATGAATGAATAGAACCAGTTATTAATAAAATGCAAAGTCAGCTCACAAAGCAAAAAACTGTAATTTTGGGAACCTATAACTTATAAATGAATAATAATACTTATGCACAAATGCAAATATGATAACCGTATGGCATATAAAAAGTAGGAAAACATGTTTTTAGTTTATTTAATCACTTATTTCTGATAAATGCTATTCATACTCGGTAGGATCATTAAACCATTCATATTTAAAAATACGTCACGATCTGCTCTGCGTAAAATCACGGAGCTCAGAGAGCTGCAGTTAACATAATAACCGTTAAAAGCCGTGGAACAAAACGTTTTGACAGATGACATTATGTGGCATCTCGGGAAGACATAATGCAGCCACTCTCACTGTCATCAGGAACGGCAACAACGAGATTAAAGAGGAAGCGGAGCAGCCCACACTTAATGGCACATGAAAGAGTCTGACGGCGCTCTGACAACCAGACTGAACTTCAGCTCTGCCGCCATTGGTCCAGAGCCCTCCCACCAGCCTCGCTGCATCCCAGAGATAAAGTGTTCGTGATTTAATATTTCATTAGCTCTCCTTAAGCAATAAAGTCTCTGCAACAATAATGGGAGAGAAAACGAGAAGTCAGTCACGATCTCCTGCTCTGCCTGTGAGGGGTTCTGCTTAATGAGAAAATAGCTCAACTCCCCTAAAATCAGGAGAGAGAGCGAGACTTGATTAAGATGAGCCGGTGGGCGGTCTGCTCGGGGCTCTAGTAAGTAAAACGTTCAACAGGAAGCAGCGATAGAGGGCGAAGACACAAATACATAACTGCAACTATCTAAAGACACTTAAGTGCCTGGGAAGAAAGTTCTCCCCAATTCAACCTTTTTATACTTCAATACAGTTAATTATGTTATTAGCACATTCGCACTATTGCGTTGATCGCCTAAGATTTACATAGCGCTGATACCATGTGTTAAGGTTAGCAGGAGTCACACACCTTGGGTAATGCACTTAAAGGGAGTCTGAAGCGAAAATTTTAAAAACAAAACAAAAACACAGATACTTACCTAGGGAGAGGGTCCTAATGAGCCTTCCCGTTCCTATCCTGGTCCCTGCGTTCCAGTGCTGGCTCCTACGTTCAAATCTCCCACTGCAGGAGACTTCTGAAGTCTTTGCACTCGGGCTCCAAAAAGACTTCCGCAGCGGAAGAGAGCAGTCTTCGACCCATTGGTTGGAGCCTCCTAACGGGGGAGCCGGCACTGCAACAAGGGGACCCAGAGCCTTTATTCTCCTAAGTATCTGTTTTTTTCCAATTTTCGCTTCAGATTCACTTTAAAGCTGACCACTGGTGTAAAAATAAAACCCACAGTATCAACACAAGAAGCAGAAGTTATAACAGAGTAGCAGGGAAAAAAAAGAGGGAGAGGTAGTGCAGTGCCAGCCACAGAATGTTGCATTCCACAGTACTTGCTGCCACGGTGATTCCCAGCTACTTAAAGTGGATCCCAGATGAACTTTTACTCATTGCATAATTGTGTTCCTTTCCTATTGTTTATAGGGCATTCCTCAAGCCAAATACTTTTTTGTTTTTGTCTTAATACTCTAATTCCCTATAAACTAAAGAAGCCACGCCCACAGGTTTTCAGAGAGCCAAGGCACTTTCAGACAGTAGCAAGGCCTCATGGGAGCACAGTCTGGACAGGAGGAGGGGGAGGTATTACTAGCCAGAGATTTCAGAGGCAGAGGGGAGGAGGGGGGATTAGGTTTTTTCGCTCAAGATGCAGATAAGCCTGCTTCTGTGTAATGTTTACAAACAACATGGCTGCTGTCATTGTATCACAGGAATAATCAATCATATTCTATTAAAGCTGTTTGCAGCTAGATTTGCTGTGTAAACTATCTAAACTTTAGATAAGATATATAGACAAGTTACTTGTTATAGTTAGTTTTTCATCTCGGATCCGCTAAAGTAATCAGCTGTTGCTGCATTGGGTAAAAAAGAAGGAAAGCAGTCACAGTATGTGTTATTCAGGCCCATATTTACTTTGGAATTTACAGTGGAAGTCCACTTTAAGCAAATAGCGTAAGCTCGTTATGCAAACACCATATACGTTATCCATATTATGAGCGTTTAGTCACCCAAAAACGCATGTAGCGCGTATGTTGTCTGCATAACATATTACCCATTCTGACACACAAGATCAAGGAAAGAGAGAGACAGAAGTAACTATATGAACAGTACATGAATGTTCACCATGCATCTAAGATTTGCTGCAGAACTTATTGCTTTGTTTAGTAAAAAACCCAAAATTTGGGAGCAGGACATTTTCTTCCTAAGACTGCAGAAAAAGTAAAAACCGCCAGAACTCACACCACTATATCTCAATGTGTTGTTAACATGTATTCATGGTGGTGCCTGTTTTTTTTTTTTTTTGTTTTTTTTTGGGGGGGGGGGGGGTTCATACACATTAAAATGCAACTTTTGATATTAAATAAAGATATAATATTTAGAGATATAGTGATGGGAGATCTGGCTTTTTTCAGTTTTCTCTAATGCCATCAGCAATTTAGACATGAAAAAAGTGTACCAAGGGAAAAGAGCAAGGTAGATCCTATAAATACACCAAACCACAAATGTAGAGTAATAATGACAGTGTACTAAGAAAAGTGTGGAGCTTAAAGCGGAATATAACCCTGCATTTCAACTTTGCTCTAAAACTTATTTACAGTATATTATATGCAACCAGCATTTTTTTTTACTAGTCCAGCATTGGAAGGGTTACACACAGAGCTTTAAAGTTCCTGGAGAGAAATGCAGACGCATCCGAAGCTTACATAGATACATTTTGTTTACTTAAATGTATCTAAGTGTGGACTGTGACTCACTCTCTCTGACTGTGCAGGAGCTGGAGGACAGGCAAAGAGTGTGTAACATTTATCACTTGTTACATTCTGTATCTATCTGAACTTCGGATGCGTCTGTATATCTCTCCATGGAACTTTAAACCTCTGTGTGTAACCCTTCCAATGCTGGTCTAGTAAAAAAAAAAAAATGCTGGTTGCATATAATATGCTGTAAATAATGTTTTAGAGCAAAGTTGAAATGCAGGGTTATATTCCGCTTTAAACAATTAAAAACATCAGAAACAGGGGACATACTGTAAATATTGCATGATAAATACAGCATCAAATGATGATAGCAGGCTCTGTTCAAAAAAGTTTATGATGTATATTTAAATGCAGCCCTCCCCAGTAAGGGGTATAAAGTGCAATGTGCAAATAAACAAGTTGTCCTGGTAAGGAGGAACAAACTCAAAATCCCCAACAATGAATGAGCAAACAGAAGAACCCAATAGAAACTATCACCCCAGAATGAACAGTACACACATAAACCAATGTGCATGGAAACAGTGAAGAGGACAATTTGCCCTACGCTGTGAAGAAGTGATGTGCAGTGAACTAAAAGACCAGAGAAAGGAGAGGAGCGAGTCCGCATCCTCTGATGTCGGTCAGGTTTCGCCACTTAGCGGCTTCTTCGTGGCATGATTTAATGGCAAGTAAAGCTTGGATAAGTAGGAAGTAGAGGGGTAAGGGAGCGGAACCAACTGAAGTTAGTGTGCGTGGCCACGCACAATGAGTCAGGCGTCCAACCCCCTGTCCATAACAATAAAACCATGAAAAAATAAGTGGTCACTGTCACTACTTGATACGGATGGGATAAAGGAGTTTACTATTATAAATACGTAGAAACAATGGACATTAGAAATGAATGTTTTTCATGCAGTCAGGCAATCAGTGCAGCGTGTTATTCCACTGGGTAGCACACACACCAGAACTGCACTCCTTATTCCCAGATCTCCCTCATTTATGTTAGAAACGTCAAAACCACATAGGTTCCTTTCATCACATAATGTATACAGGACTTGCCAGTTGGTCGCTCCCTATTGGCAATCTGTCAGACTCTTATTATATCGGTTGTCATACTATTTAATTCGTCTGACTCTGACAAGGTATCTCTTGGGATCTTCGCCTAAACATCTCTCCACACTCCCACACTGTCTCGTCTTCCTCTCCCTCGGAAATGAAAACAATAAAATCCTCCGACAGACAGGACTTTAGACCGGGATAAAGAGCTTACGGAGTCTTTGCTGGGTACACATTAACAATAAATAAAACAAAGCTATAACAAACCGTGCGAAGCATGATATATATATTTTTTTGGAACAGCAATATCTCCACGGAGGAGACACGAAAATTATTAGACCTTTTTTTTACAATGCGACTGAGTTGTCATAAAGATGAATTACCATATTATTCAGAAAAGTGTATCGGAAACTACTCTCAATCAGTAGTTGTGTTGCAGAAGACGGGCAAAATGGATGACTACAGTGCAGCTATGAATAGGAAAATCACAGCGTATAAATCACTGAGTGAAGACACAAGATACAATTGCCACATTCTCGTCTTCTGTCAGCCATGCTGAAGTCCATCCTCGGGTTATTTCTGAGGAACTGAAGCCTCGTACACGTATTTGAGAATACTGTTGCTTGGCAGGGATCGGACTGAACCCCTTGGGCAACAGTTGGTAGCCAAGGCTGTACAGACACGTCACTAGCACTCAGGCTAGGGATGCATTTTGTTACTATGGGGAGGGGGGGGGGGGGAAGACGACGTGTGGGATATTGAACTTTTCGTAGATACTTTTTTTGGACTATAAGACACATTTTTCTCCCTCAAAAGTGGGGGGGGAAAGTTGCTGCATCTTATAGTCCAAATGCAGGGAGGGAGTTACTGTCGGGGACTCCCTGTACTGTGCCCATGCAGAGGAGAACACAGGGGGACAAACAGAGGACACAAAGGGGCGTAGAGGAGGACACAAGGGGGACAGAGGTGGACACCTGGGGTAAACAGGAGGACATAAGGGGGACAGAGGTGGACACAGGGAGACACAAGAGGTACAAGGGGGCATAATCTACAAGATGCCCCTTCACCATGAATGCACCAGTATTAGTGAATGTTTTTTTCCCCTGGTTTTTGACCTCTAAACCTAGGTGTGTCTTATGGTCAGGAGCGTCTTATAGTCTGAAAAATACGGTACTTTCTAACAATAAGATACTTTCTAAAAAAAAGTATATGAAATCTTAAAAGACCTCTGTTGCGAAAATCTTAAAATTTGAAATATATGTAGACATATACAAATAAGAAGTATGTTTCTTCCAGAGCAAAATGAGCCATTAATTACTTTTCTCCTATGGAGAGATGGACTGATCTGCAAACGTGGCTCTCCAGCTGTTAAGGAACTACAAGTCCAGCAAAGCATTTGCCTTTATGAATCATGACTGTGGCTGTCAGACTCCTGCAATGCATTGTGGGACTTGTAGTTTCTTAGCAGCTGGAGAGCCAGGTTTGCAGATCACTGGACTAGCCCAAAGCCCCAAAAAGTCGGTTCTGTCAGATTTCTATTACTGTAAGTGACAGCAACATAGGAAAAAAGTAATGTGTGGCTCATTTTACTCTGGAAGATACTTCTTATTTGTATGTGTTCACATATATTTAAAATTTTAAGATTTTCGCAACAGTGGTCCACAGTGCCACCTGGATCTTCTGCTATGAGTCCAGGTACTTGAGCCAGTGTGGTGTAGTGCGCATGCACACACTCCGCCGCCAGGAGCATACTACACCTGTGCAGCACTATTGCGCAGGTGCAGAATGTTCCTGGCTGTGGGAGCGGCATGCGGCCGGACAGCGCTGACTGGCTGAATTACCGGGACTCATAGCAGAAGATCCAGGTGGTGGAGGAGGACAGCGAGGGACTGATTAGCCTGAAGGGGGCTGGAAGAAGCCCCAGGTATGTATAAAACTATTCTTTTCATCCGTCTCAGGTACCATTTAATTTGTAGTCACCAAACCAAATTTTAACAACATATCAAACTATTTGATTTTATGAGCAAAATTATGTACATTTGCATAAATCAGAATCAACGCAGAATTATTTCCATCTCATTGACCATCTCTATTAGTGACACGGCTACACATCAGGCTTTATTCTTACAGCATAGATGTTATTTAGTATATATAAGAGATTCCCGTGTACACATCATATATACAGTCACAATCAGATGTATATATCTGACTAAATACGGGAATTGCTTTATTGAAGCAGCACAAGTAACTAATTTTGATTGGTTTATTTCATTTTTGTGGACTGAGCACAGCTATTACTTTATGTATAAATTATTTATGATGAATATTATCTGAGAAATAGAACTTTTTATCATACTTTCTATTTTAATTACAGTTTAAATTCATTAGGAGTCGGAGTCGGTGCATTTTTTTCCCGACTCCGACTCCAGGCATCCAAAATTGCCCCGACTCTGACTCCACAGCCCTGATCCTGTCCCATCAATACTTTTGATCATTTTTTGGGGGTAAAAAAATTGATCGATCTGACATATTGGGGAATAGACTCCCAGCAGATGAATTGAATCATATGTATTGTACTGTCCAAGTCTTTCCATTTCAGTGAATTTTATATAGTAAATAAAGAGAATTCTGTTCCTGGCATTTGCCATCTTGATGTCCTCTGAAGCCAATTCTAATGTCATTTTCTCCCTTACTTTTTTTTCTCCTAGAAACTGCATAGCTAGCTTCCTTTGTAAACACGTGTGAGCACAGCATAGATCAGATTTCAGCAGCTCACTGAACTGCCCTCAGCCAATCAGTGAGGAGCAGGAATGTGGGAGGGGAGAAGACAAGCTTCCTTCTTGTTGGCAAGGCAAAAATAGAGCCATTCTGACTGAGATGAGATTTATTACAGCAGAAACATTACCGAATAGATTGGTGCACTTGGGATGCAGGGTAAGGTTTCAGGCTGCATATTAACCATGTTAGCTGCCTGGACGTGATTGTCACGTCCAGGCAACTGCTGTAACGCCCCCCGTTAGCCCGAAGATCAAAGAATGGGGACATAGTTCCCATTCATTGATCTAAGGGCTAGATCACACTCGGCCCTTGGAATCTCGTGATTCTGCCGCGAATTGCGCTTGTGATTACCGTTTAATAGAACGAGAATCACAGAGCAATCGCCCCCAAAACACTGCATGCAGCTCTGCGGTTAATTAAAATCGCAACCGCTGCAGTGTGAATGTATCCATAGGGATACACCGTAGCAGCGCTTTGCTGATCGCTGGTGATCAGCAAAGCACTGAAGAATCGCCCGAGTGTGAACCAGCCCTTGGTCCCTGGCAGAAAGACAGACGGCTTCTTAACAGAAGCCGCAGTCTTTCTGAGAAAAAATACTTTTCCCATCCTCCCTATACTTCCTGGAAGCAAGAGCGTTCGCTTCCAGGACTAAATAATTTTTTACTGTGGCCATATTGTGGCCAAATAGTAAAATTACATCCACATACATTTTTTATTAAATAAACACAAATTATTACAATTAAAATTAACTGTTTTCCTCCCACACCAAAAATTACCAAAATGATTACCAAAAAAAAAAATACAATAAAAAAAACAAAAAAATGAACATAAATAGTTACCTAAGGGTCTGAACTTTTTTCATATGCATGTGGAGAGGGTGTATTACTAATATTTTTTAAATTATAAGCTTGTAAATAGTGATGGATGCAAAACTGAAAAAATGCACCTTTATTTCCAATAAAATATTGGCGCCATACACTGTGATAGGGACCTAATTTAAATGGTGTAATAATCGGGACAAATAAAATACATAGGTTTTAATTATGGTAGCACATATTATTTTAAAGCTATAATAGCCGAAAATTTTCTTCTTAATATTCATGGTAAAATGCATTTAGAAAAAAATAGTGGCGGGAAAAAAAAAGATATAGGTCAATTCATTGTGATAATTAGTGATAAAGTTATTGGCGAATGAATGGGAAGTGAAAATTGCTCGAATGCATAAGGTGAAAAACGACTGAGGGCTGAAATGGTTAAACACAGAAAAGTTGGTAAATGGACTTTGATTTTGTAGCTGACAATCCCTCTTTAAGTGCTGAAAATCAAAGTCTGAAGATTTAGCCAGATACAATATAATTTTATACTGACTTGACTGCTGTTTATTGAGCTCCCACACAGAGAGATGACAATCTACTGAACTTGTAATCACCATCCTGCTATCAAATTTCGGGCCAAAATAAGTCTGATGTATGGATCGGACTTGCTGCAAGATGTCGGGCCGACATGCTCAATGGCGTGCGATAATCGCGAACAACAAACACGATGGAAATCCCCGTTCGCTGTTCTCCCTTAGTGTAAACACCCCCCCGTGCCCCTGCATTAATAATTACTTCTATGCCGGTAGCCATACTCCTCTTCCGAGTTCTTCTGGGTTCTTGCCCCAAGTGGTTGGCAACCACATGGGGCACGAACCCGGAACAGGAGTCTGGCGGGCGGCAGAGAGGTAATTTATTAATGTAGGGGCACGAGGGTGTATTTACACTAAGTGGGAACAGCAGCCAGGGGCAGCAAGGCAGCGTCACAAGGCCAACCGCCGAAATATTTCATGATGAAATTGGTCGGGGATCGGCCTGCGGTTTATGGCGGCCAACAGATCTCACTACGATCAGAGAGAGATTTGTTTATTGGTCGATCAGCCGCCAAAATTGCTAGATGTATGGGTACATTTTCACTTAAAGCAAGACGTAAGACAAAATAAAAAATCAGTTTAACTTACCAGGAGCTGGAATTCCTCCGGCCAGCAGAGGCTACCCCGCAAAGCTGGCCAGTCGCCGCCAGTTGCACAACACTACCGACTGCAGGAGCGCTTGAGGAGGCGTGTGGTTGGCCAGCTTGGCAGGGATCACCGCTGCTTGACAGAGGGACTTGGACCAACCTGGTGGGCACAGGATGACTCCAGGGGGCTGCAAGAAGCCCCATGTAAGTTAAAATGATTTTTTATTTTGCCTTAAGATTTCCCTTAAAGAGGCTCTGTAGAGTCCTGCAATGAACAAAAACAGACACTTACCTGGGGCTTCTATCAGCCCCCTGTAGCTGGTATGTCCCGAGCCGTCCTCCTCCGATCACTTGTTCCCCGCTGCCGGTCCCGGTCTAATTACGCGTCATGCGTCTGCACAGCCGTGCGCTCCCGCTCGTGTCTCCTGGAGCTTACTGCGTAGGCGCAGTACAAGAAAACTTTGTACTGCGCCTGCACTGTAAGCTCCCAAAGACGCGAGCGGGAGCGCACATTATTCGTCTTTTTAGACGAATAATTGACTGGTGCCAGCGGAACGGGTGATCGTAGGAGGACAGCGTGGGACATAACAGCTACAGGGAACTGATAGAAGCCCCAGGTAAGTGTCTGCTTTTGTTTATTGCAGGACTCCACGGAACCCCTTTAAGCTGAAAAATAAGTAAGCTTTGTAACAAAGAGACACTGCAGTAGAGTCATTTACAAGAGAGCAGGAGATCCAATCTTCAGAATTGACCCCTAATTGCAATATCAGTCCTTGGAAAAAGCTTGTCCTTTATCGCTCCAGCTTGCAGATCGATACAAAAAATGTGACTTTGTAAATCCTTAATTTCCTCTGTTATCCAAATGTAACGGAGATAACTGCAAATAAACAGTGTCCTAAAGCTGCGTCTAAGGCCAGCAGTGAAAGGATTAATGCCAGCTCTGACATTACACAACGCCTCCCCGAGCGCAAAGCAGCTGCATTCTGCAGCAAGGAATACATGGCGGGCTTAAGAGGGGATTTTCCAACATTTTGTTTTTGAAGTGAATTAGGAATAAGCAGCTTAGATTCTGCGGTTTGGGACTCATCACGGTTAGGTTGCTGAGTGGGGACGCTCAACTGCTGTCGTTTATTCTCTATTATATATCAGGAGGTCACGCCGGACACTATTCTATTTCACACCACTTGCAGCCAGATGTGATAAGAGCGATAGTGTCGTTGTTGCTTGTTTATCACAATCATTGTGTTTAATTTTACAGTGCTCCTGTAGTGATCAACATTCTGTTACCCCAAAGACACCTTCACAGGCCTAAGTGTAACCCTAACCTCAACCCTGGCCTTAGCCTCGACCCTTTACCCCTCCTCAACCATAACTCCTTCCTAGCCAACCAACTTTACAGTAACCCCTTTTATGTGGCAAAGCTGAACAAGTTTAAAAGTAAGCAAATGTGAACTGCAGAAGCTTGCAGGATTCCATTCTGTGTAAAGCAGGTTTGGGTTATTGGTATGTTTAACCTCTCCTATTGGCATAACCAAGGACTCTACTCTCTCTCTCTTGGGCACTTTGCACTCTATTTTCACTGTAGAATTTTCCCTCCACCCAACTTTCTGCTTTCCATCTCCCAAATACTTTAAGATTTTTTTTTTATTTCTTCAGCCATGTTGCTCTTTCTCTTTCTGCTGTCTTGCACTTTTTCTCTCTCTGCCACTTTGGGTTCTCTTTCTGTCTCTACCACGTTGGGTTGTTCTTTCTTTCTCTGCCACTTTGGGTTCTCCTTCTCTCTCTGCCACTGTGGGTTCTCCTTCTGTCTCTACCACTTTAGGTTTTCTTTCCGTCTCCCCCACTTTGGGTTCTCTTTCTCTCTGTCCTGTTCTCTTTCAGTCTCTACCACTTTCTCACTCTTTCTCACTATGCCACTTTAGGTTCTCTTTCTCACTCAGCCACTCTGGGTTCTCTTTCGCACTCAGCCACTTTAGGTTTTCTCAGTCTCTGCCACTTTGGATTCTCTTTCTGTCTCTGCCATTTTGGGTTCTCTATTTTAACATGCAGCCCTTTTAAATGTTCTACTTTTCTCACCCTCAAAAAGCAGACCCCTACTGGTCATCTAAAGTAAGGCGCCCTTGGCAACTGGATTTTCTACTAACCCTTTAAGGCCTGCATCCATCGCACTATTTTTCCGACGACATTTTGCAACAAACAACTGTTTTCTGCAGTATCATGCAACATGTTGTTTAACTTGAATTAGTTAAACGATGTTTAGTGAAGTGTAGCGATCATGACCATCATGATCTCAATTGCAGACGATCGTTTTGATCCCCGTGAGATCCCAAGCAAAAGTACTGCAGTCGTTTTGCACCCTTCATGTGATGGATAGGGGAACAATGGTTCGTTGGATAGTGGGTCGCCAGCAGTTACTCGATCCATCTTCTGCTCTCCTGCAGTCTTCTGGTGGATACACAGCTTTGCTTACCCCAGCATTCGGTATTTTAGACTTTTGTGTGCTAATTCATAAAAATTTTCACAGCTGCGATAGAAGTGCAGAGATTTACCAAAGTAAACTGTCGGTATCATCAAAAGAGTAGCTGCCTGAGTTGTTACACTCCTTTTCTCTGTGCTGAGACAGCATTACAATAAAAGAGGCATTCCAACCTCCCTTTAGATGTGCATTAGTGTTGGGCGAACATCTGGATGTTCGGGTTAGGTGTGGTTCGGCCGAACATGCCCCTGATGTTCGGCATGTTCGAGCCGAACCCCGAACCCAACCCGAACATGTCCCTTTGGGGCCCCTATAGGGTCCCAGCATAAAAGGAGAGCATGCGCCGAGCGCGGGGGGGGGGGGGGGGGGGGAATGCCCCCACCCCTCCCCGCTAAGCTCTCCCTTCTGCCGGTACCCTATAATTAAATTTAAGTGCCCAAAAGTACCTGAGGAGGTACTTGATGGCACGTACCCTCGTACGCGTCATCGCGGTACTTCTGCGCACTCTTGACGCGACTTCAAATGTAAACAGGAAGTGCGTCAAGAGAGGGCGGAAGTACCAGATGGTACTAGCGCCCAAGAACTCCGGCTTCCCTCTTCCCGCCCTCCTCCTCCTCAGGTACTTTTGGGCACTTCAATTTAATTATAGGGTACCGGCAGAAGGGAGAGCTTAGCGGGGAGGGGTGGGGGGCATTTCCGACCCCCCCGTGCTCGGGGCATGCTCTCCCTTTATGCTGGGACCCTATAGGGGGCTATGTTCGGCCGGACACGGCTGTGTTCGGCCGAACAAAGAAGGCCTGTTTGGGTTCGGGCAGCGTGCCCGAACACCCTCTCGAACACCATGAGGTGTTCGGGGGGTGCCGAACCGAACCCGAACAGGCCAAAATCCGGGCGAACCCGAACAGTGGCGAACACTGTTCGCCCATCACTAATGTGCATGTTTTGTTATTCTGCCTCTGCTTGCCCTGAATCTGCTCTGAATCTGTATATTATTAGTCTTTCATAACAATCTATTTAATTGCCACAGCTTAGATTAACTTCAAGAAACTTTACACATGCCATGTTTTGTGGTGTCCACCTCCAGCTTAAAAACAGGAACCCAAGAGATTAAACACAGCCTAAGGTATTCAGAGGAAGCCTTGTTTGTTTCTATAACTCTGCTGCTGCCTGGGGGGGAGATCTCACTGCTTCTGCTTATGAGTTGCACAGTCCTGCACAGATTTTGCTGTCTCATCACCACTTCAAAGCAGGCGGTATGTTCCTGCCATTATCGCATGCTCTAATCTTTATGAATTAACATTTACTGATATGTGCTGAGGTAATTAGCGCACAAGTCGGTAATTTACCGCACGGCTCAGGAATTTCAGCTTTTCATGCGGCAACAGCTTTTATGAATTGACATTTTCCTAAGCGCTCGGTAAAGTCAGCTGTTTTCTGCATTACCGAATGCAGTAAGGGCCCGTTTCCACTATTGTGGAAACCGCTGCGATTCCACAGAGTTTCCCAGCACATGAATCGCACGGGGAAACTCTGCCATAGGGGAGAATGGCGCCGCCGGCCGGATCGCTTGCGGTAGCGATTCGGCCGGAACCCCGCAGAATTTGCTCGAGAGGCTGCGATTCCCATAGCCATGCATGGCACGGCTCATGGACTTCGCCTGCGATCCCACTGACCCGGAAGAGCGGCCGCGCGACTCGTAGACGCAGCGCCGCTAAAGTGGAAACGGGCCCTCATGCTTTAGGAATCGACCTCAGGGTGTATCTATAAGCCGCCACTGTGGACCCGGCAATGCCCAAGCACTATAATAACCTCCAGTGCATGCTTTCCGGTATTATAGAAACAGGCTGTGACATTGTTGCAGTGGAGATGAACTAATAAAGTATGAACAAGAAAAACTATTTTGAATATAAAGCTGCTCCCCACAGCCAACAAGCTGCAAGCATTACGAATGGCCTCTCTTTGTCAGAGATCAGGCTTAGCCTGAATTAATTCACTGTCTATGCTACGCCTCTGTTTGATGAGTGGTCTTTCCAGGCACAGCAGTGACAGGCAGAATCTTACATAATAAGCAGAGCAGGGGAGAGCCGTATTGGGGAGTTTAGTCCAAAATATAGATCAGCTCAGAAGCAGCATTGGCACTCCAGCACAGAGGTCTACTTGTAAAGGTGCGTCCACATGCACTACTGTAATGAACGACGGATGCATAGTCTGTCGGCAGACTGATAAGGCTGTTTCTGAACGATCCGCTGATCAGAAACAGCCTTATCAGTCTGCCTGACAGACTGTACACACGCACTACTATCGGCAGAATGCCCGCCCAACGGTAGGGTCTGACAGACCCGTCGTTCATTACAGTAGTGCGTGTGTACGCACCTTTAGAATCAATGCTCTCCATGCCTCCATCTCTTAACCTGCCTGGCGTTCTATTAAGATCGCCAGGCAGGCTGCGGGAGGTTTTTTTTTTAATAAAAAAAAAACTATTTCATGCAGCCAACTGAAAGTTGGCTGCATGAAAGCCCACTAGAGGGCGCTCCGGAGGCGATCTTCCGATCGCCTCCGGCGCCCAGAATAAACAAGGAAGGCCGCAATGAGCGGCCTTCCTTGTTTTGCTTACATCGTCGCCATAGCGACGAGCGCAGTGACGTAATCGACGTCAGCCGACGTCAGCCGCCTCCGATCCAGCCCTTAGCGCTGGCCGGAACTTTTTGTTCCGGCTACGCTGGGCTCAGGCGGCTGGGGGGACCCTCTTTCGCCGCTGCTCGCGGCGGATCGCCGCTGAGCGGCGGCGATCAGGCAGCACACGCGGCTGGCAAAGTGCCGGCTGCGTGTGCTGCTTTTTATTTGAGCCAAATCGGCCCAGCAGGGCCTGAGCGGCAGGCTCCGGCGGTACTGGACGAGCTGAGCTCGTCCAGACCGCCCAGCAGGTTAATTGTCCCAGTATCTGCCACATGGGCAATGGCGTCAGTCTCCAGAGCACCATGGCAGATGCTGCTGTGAACAAAACCCATAACGATCTTCTGTGCTATTCCAATCCCCACTGCCAATAAATAGGAATGAGGCTCTCAACTAGTCTGACTCACATGTGTCTTTAACGAAAATACTCACTGTACCATCAGGGCATCATGATATTAGACTTAAAGTGAACCTCCGGACTAAAAATCTACTCAGCAGAACTGAAAAGGCTTGGTGTTTCTTTAACAGTTTCACAGCAACAGAACTTTGTTTTTCTAACAAAAGCATCATTTTTAGCTGCATATTTATCTAAGCTCCACCCATCAAAGAAAACTGCCCAGGCTTTTTTCCCCTGATGCTGTGCAAAGCATGATGGGATTTCCTATATTGTTATTCACGTTGCCTAGCAACTGGGAGGGGTGATCAGCACACAGGACAGTTGGAACTGTGTCTCATGCTCCCTGTCACCTCCTTTCAACCACAAAGATGGCTGCCATCATGAAATCAAACATTTGCCTGTTCTTTTAAAACAGGGTGGGTAAGAGATTATATTACCTATCTATTTTAATTAACATAACTAATGTAACTTAATGACAGTATGTTTGTTTAGGCTGAAGTTCCTGTTTGATAACTTAGAGCTACTAAGCTTTCTTTCCCAGGATAGGTCTATGGAGAGATGTATGGGATTTTGAGGTATAGATTTATCCATCGTCAATCTCTTATGATTTGTAAAACCTAAAGAGGATTTTTAACAAAGGATTGTACTTCATCCCAAACAGTAGCTGATACCCCCTTTCCCATGAGAAATCTTTACCTTTTCTCGGATAATTCATCGGGGGAAGGGGGTCTGTATGGCTGATATTGTGGTGATACTCCTCCCACAGTGTGATATCATGACCAAGGTCCTGACAGTTTCCCGTCTGTGAACCTCGGTGCATTGTGGGAAATAACAGCTTTTTCAAACTGCCATGCAAGCATTATCACCCTCTGTGCATAGAACTTTCAGTAAATGAACATTCCGTACAGATGTCCTGGCAGAACTAACAAATTCTGCAATAAATCTGCAGTGTGTCTACTTCCTGCTTTCATGGAAGCAGACATATAGTTAACATCCTGTGTTTACAAATTAGCTGCTCTGCCATGGCAGAGCAAAAATGTAGTTTTGTTACTACAACAGAACAAAAGCACCTTCCCAGGCTGACCTGATGCAGCTTCCTCATAGCATTCTGCTTTTGTGTTTTTTTTTTTACACAAACTAGCCATTAAACACAATACACCTCTATACTGGGGCACCTGCTGACTAGCTGGCAAAAAAGAGAAATACACTCTCGCCTTGTGGGAACCGATCTGCTTTCTGAGAGCAGTCATCTCTGCTACTCACAAGAAAATGTAATATCAGAGGGCACATAACGTAATATTACATTTATGCTTAGTCTGGCGCTCACCTTTGCAAATGCATTTTATTATAACTGATGTTTGCAGTGAGAGGCTTGTGCAAGTTCAGTAGGAGGATTCCAGCGATCAATGGACCTAATTAGATTTTACCATGAAGCCACAAATATAAGAGGAACACCAAGTACAGTAAGAAAACAATTATATTCCATTATTATTGTTTCCTTAGAGATTACAGGTTGCTAAGCAACAGCTTAGCAACCAGTTGCACATCCTGCAGAGTAAAGGAGAGGATTTCTTTCCATAAGATAGGAGCATTTGTGGAAGTGAATGGAGCGGGAGTATTTAGAAGAGGTGTCAATGCTGTGTTCAGAGTCGCCATCGTATTTATAAATAACAATGGATTGTTTGCCAATAATGACTACCGATGTGGCACCATCATGAATATGACTGCTCTGGGAAAATCGCAAAAATTATGCAGGACCTGCTATTTTGATTTGGGGTAATCTCTCCCATGGCCGAGGGGAGTCTCTGAACATGCGTATGACGTCAATATGTCATGTGCATGATGTCATACGCATGCGCAGAGTGCTCCTGGGCACGGGCGGCGCTGCAGGATGAGCGCAGCCTGGCAAGGGTGTGCGCAGTAAAGCCCGACCCCGGCAACTCGGAAGAGGGTCCCGGGGGGCTTTTAGGGATAATGTGGGGGCAGAAAGGAGAACGGGGGGAGGGACAGGCATCAGTACAATTGATAGTATATGCCTTCTCTCCCCGTTTCTCTTACGATTTTGACATCTGTTATCCTTTAATTACCCTAGTGCTTTTGGAATCATCTGCAATTCCAAAGTCTTAAAACAGCTCCTGTGCCTCCAGGCCTTAAGGCAGCAGAAACAACCATAGTAGCCCAGGAAAAAAAACACATACAGTATATAAGTAGATAAATACAGCAGTGGCTGGAAGGTGTAATGGTTAAGGGCTCTGCCTCTGATGCAGGAGACCAGGGTTTGAATCTCGGCTCTGCCTGTTCAGTACGCCAGCACCTATTTAGTAGGAGACCTTAGGCAAGTCTCCCTAACACTGCTACTGCTTATAGAGCGTGTCCTAGTGGCTGCAGCTCTGGCGCTTTGAGTCCGCCAGGAGTAAAGCGCAATATAAATGTTATTTGTCTTGTCTCTTGACTTGTTCAACTTACATAATATATATATATATATATGGTACTGTCCACGTTTTGATTTCAGTGAATTTTATACAGAAAATAAAGAGAAAATTGTTCCAGTCATTTTAATCTTTACTGTCTCTGACTAAAGCCAATCCTGATGTCATTTCCTCCCTTACTCTTTTTTTCTCCTCTGCCTGGTGTATGCATTGCCAGTACTCATATCCACTGAGCTCTGTAGAAACTGCACTGTCATATCTAGCTTGCTTTGTAAACACATGTGAGCACAGCATAGATTGTATTTCAGCAGCTTCTGCAGAGGGGTGAGGTGTATTTCCCTTCTCAGCCTCTTGTCACTCTGAACAACCCTCAGCCAATCAGTGAGGAGCAGGAATGTGGGAGGGGAGATAAAAAGCTTCCCTTTCCCCGGCAATATACCAGAAAGGACCCAAGCTGACTAAGATACAATTCATTACAGCAGACATTTATGATTATATTGGAATGCTTGCAATGCTGAGTCAGGATGTAGACTACATAATAAACACAGAACAGTGAATAAATGGAACTTGATTTTATGGCCGACAATCCCGCTTTAACAGAGTACAAAAACTCAAAAAAATAAATAAAACCACCCAGCGTAATGCTAACACACCTGCCAAACCGCGTTCTTATGACAAGTTTCTTCAGCGAACATCGCAATATCAGTGCGCAGCTGATAACTATCCTAGCCTAGCCCGGGCATCACCCCGTCTCCATCATACAACTCAAATCCTCTATCTACAGGTGAGTCACTTGTTGTGTATGAAATGGGCTCCTCCAGTCTGACCTCTGTACAGACGCGCTATCAATCTACCAGCATTCTTTTGTATAGAGATTTTTTCCTAAGTAGATTGTTTGTTGCTGGGTAATTGAATCTCCCTTTTACAACGAGCCTGGACTCTGTCCCAAACACTTTCCTCTGATTGTAGTCGCTGCGCTTGTCTTGACCTAGTGCGGGATAGAGTCGCGTTTACTTTTTCAGTCTATTATAGCATTTCATAATCCTTATGTGACTGTGTTTTACCCATCTCACCTCAGAAACAAAAATGAACAATGGCAGCAGTAATAGTTTTCAAGATAAAATCATGCGTGTCTTCGCTGTATTCATTGAAAGAGAACCTGTCACCATTTAAGAAAACGTTCAAGTTTGCGGTAGTCTCTGAAGGGAGATGCTGTAACAATAAACGGTACCTGAGGTGAGGTGACATGTGAAATGATGAGATAAACATGTGTAGGTACAGTGTCAAACATATTATTACTAGGCTGTTTCTTTTTCTGCCTGAAAGAGTTAACCCTCAGGCAGCAAGTGACAGTTTCTCTCTTGTTGGATCCTTGTCGGATTAGGGCTCGTTTCCACTGTTGCGACGCGATTTCGCCGGCATTCCGACGCTTGCAAAAACGCATGCGGATGTGTTTCCACATGCGTTTTTACCCGCGATTTTGCGTGCGATTTCGCATGGCAGGGTGCCATGCGAAATTAACCATGACACTGCCAGGGCAAAATAACATTGAAAAAGGTGCGAAATCGCGGGTAAAAACGCATGTAACAAACGCATGCGTTTTTACTATTAAATACATTAGCGGCGATTCGCACGGATTCCCGACGCAGGCGAATTCTGTGGGTCCCGTCGTGCAGATTTGGCCCGCCGCCAAATCGCTCCCGCACGCCGCACATGTGGAAACAGCCCCGGCCACTTCAGTGTAACAAGCGAATCCGCATCTCGTCGCCGCATGCGGATTCGCTATGGTGGAAACGAGCCCAGTGCAACCCTCACTGGTAACTAATTTTGGCCACAAACTCTTTCCTAGCAGAGAAGAGCTTCTGGGAGCAGGGAATAGATAAAAAAGGTCAATAGTTCATGTATTTTAGCTCTGGGACACTTACACTGCCACTGAGACAATAAAACATTCAATCTACTTTGTAAATGTTTAATCATAAAATAAAACCATGGGATATTTACAAAAGTCATTTTGTAGGAGGAGGATAGATGCAATCGTTTATCTTAGCAGTTTATTTTCACCTCGGGGTCACACTGAAGCGTACCTGAACCGGGTAAAAAAGTAGATACCTACTTCCAGGCTCCAGCCTCTGTTAAAGTCCCTCAGTGTCCTACAACTACCTCTGTTGTGCAACTGTCACCCCTAATAAAGGCTTAATTGAGCGCTACGGTGCATCTGTTGTCCCTGCTGCGTGCCACCTCAATCTCCCAGAATTCTCCTGACTGCAGGAAGGCGGTTGAGGAGGCACATGTCCGGTAAAGTGCATGCAACATAAAATGTGACCCAGCAGAGTTGGAGACTTTAATTAGAATGACAGCGGCACAATGGAGAGAACCCGGAAGCCACAGAGGAACCTCAAAGACTACGGAGGAGCTGGAAGAAGCCCCAGGGACATTAAAAAAATCAACAATTTTTTCCAAAGGCGCCAGAAGAGGGTAAAATTATTACAAACAGTCTAAAACCTGGGGGGGGGGGGGGGGTTGTTGTGGCCTTAACTCCCCAGAAGAAGACACCACAGTAGTGTATCATAAAATATCACATTTATTTATACTCCAATAATTTTGCAACGTGCTTTGCCGGGTCTCTAGCCCGCTTCCTCAGGCAAGATGCAACAAGGAGTAACGGAAGTGTAGAGAAGACGTTCGTAGCACCTGAGGAATACCCCCCAGTTTTAGACTGTTTTTAATAAGTTTACCCTGTTTTGGTGCTTTTGTATTTTTTACCTTACTATACAGTGGTGTGAAAAACTATTTGCCCCCTCCCTGAATTCTTATTCTTTTGCATGTTTGTCACACTAAAATATTTCTGCTCATCAAAAAACTTTAACTATTAGTCAAAGATAACATAATTGAACACAAAATGCAGTTTTAAATGATGCTTTTTATTATTTAGTGAGAAAAAAAACTCAAAACCTACATGGAGCTGTGTGAAAAAGAAATTGCCCCCTGAACCTAATAACTGGTTGGGCCACCCTTAGCAGCAATAACTGCAATCAAGCGTTTGCGATAACTTGCAAGGAGTCTTTTACAGCGCTCTGGAGGAATTTTGGCCCACTCATCTTTTGCAGAATTGTTGTAATTTAGCTTTATTTGAGGGTTTTCTAGCATGAACCGCTTTTTTAAGGTCATGCCACAACATCTCAATAGGATTCAGGTCAGGACTTTGACTAGGCCACTCCAAAGTCTTCATTTTGTTTTTCTTCAGCCATTCAGAGGTGGATTTGCTGGTGTGTTTTGGGTCATTGTCCTGCTGCAGCACCCAAGATCGCTTCAGCTTGAGTTGACGAACAGATGGCCGGACATTCTCCTTCAGGATTTTTTGGTAGACAGTAGAATTCATGGTTCCATCTATCACAGCAAGCCTTCCAGGTCCTGAAGCAGCAAAACAACCCCAGACCATCACACTACCACCACCATATTTTACTGTTGGTATGATGTTCTTTTGCTGAAATGCTGTGTTACTTCTACGCCAGATGTAACGGGACACGCACCTTCCAAAAAGTTCAACTTATGTCTCGTCGGTCCATAAGGTATTTTCCCAAAAGTCTTGGCAATCATTGAGATGTTTTTTTAGCAAAATTGAGACGAGCCTTAATGTCCTTTTTGCTTAAAAATGGTTTGCGCCTTGGATATCTGCCATGCAGGCCGTTTTTGCCCAGTCTCTTTCTTTTTTTTTTTTTTCTTTCAAAAAGTTTTTATTGTTTTTCCATAGGAAAACAAGGAAGGCATAGTACAGAGGATTCTCATCATACCCAAATACATATTAATACATATATTCTTACTATTCAGAACAGAGTAAACCAAATCTTCTGGGGGGTAACGTAGGGAAGGGTACAGCCTGGAAGCTAAGTCGCACATAAACATCAATTGGATGCTGGCAGCACGAGGCAACAGGTACCAGCATCCTACTTTGTCCAAACTTTTTGCTAGAAGACACATTTCACCAGGGAACCGTCTGCAGAGGTGATGGATCAGCAGCTAAAGGACAACAGGTTGTATGAACAAAGACAAACAAGGGCGCCCAGTCTCTTTCTTATGGTGGAGTCGTGAACACTGACCTTAATTGAGGCCTGCAGTTCTTTAGATGTTGTCCTGGGGTCTTTTGTGGCCTCTCGGATGAGTTTTCTCTGCGCTCTTGGGGTAATATTGGTCGGCCGGCCACTCCTGGGAAGGTTCATCACTGTTCCATGTTTTTGCCATTTGTGGATAATGGCTCTCACTGTGGTTCGCTGGAGTCCCAAAGCTTTAGAAATGGCTTTATAACCTTTACCAGACTGATAGATCTCAATTACAGGACTTTTGTTCTCATTTGTTCCTGAATTTCTTTGGATCTTGGCATGATGTCTAGCTTTTGAGGTGCTTTTGGTCTACTTCTCTGTGTCAGATAGCTCCTATATAAGTGATTTCTTGATTGAAACAGGTGTGGCAGTAATCAGGCCTGGGGGTGACTACAGAAATTGAACTCAGGCGTGATAAACCACAGTTAAGTTATTTTTTAACAAGGGGGGCAATCACTTTTTCACACAGGGCCATGTAGACTTCACTCACTAAATAATAAAAACCATCATTTAAAACTGCATTTTGTGTTCAATTATGTTATCTTTGACTAAAAGTTAAAGTTTTTTGATGAGCAGAAACATTTAAGTGTGACAAACATGCAAAAGAATAAGAAATCAGGAAGGGGGCAAATAGTTTTTCACACCACTGTATATCGACCCGGTGGATGGGTGTGATCACCCCCCCTATTTTTTTCTGTCTACAGAGAGCGACAGCTTAACCTGAGTGGGGACAGGATTATTCTCCCTAGTACCGCATAAAGTGGTTGCCTGTGGTGGCAACCCATACTTCTGAGTATAACACTGTTCTTTGGTATTTATCCATTTTACTAACAATAATACCTGAGTGGGGCTCTCTTTTTCTTTTGTCTTAACATTTTTTTCCAGCTCAGGTGTGCTTTAACTTCATGAATAGTCACAATGGACACCGTACCATGCCTGAAGGACATTGTAAGCAGAACAGACATCACTTGTTACACTCATTAAAGCGGACCCAAACCAAAAATTTTTTTTAATTCAAAATATTTAGTTGCACCACTCTGACACATAAAAAGATAAATAAACACTCCTTCAAACCTATGAGCATTTCAGTGCATGCTTTTCACCCTTTTCTTTTCATAGCTAGGGTTATACTGGGGGCAGCCATTAGCAATTCCTCCTTTACCGGACACCTCCTACTCCACCAGTCTGCCGGATTCTGTCCCGGCAATATGAAAGGAAGGGAGGGGTTCCTCCAATAAATGTAAAATATTTTATATTTGTCATCATGCAGCTGAAAAAAGGCTGCTATTTATCATTATAATGTAGAAAATAGATTTTATTTCTGAAATCTTGTATTTTTAATTTGGGTCCACTTTAACTGGCTGCCTGATAAACGTAGCAGCGTAATGCACATTCACAGGTATGAATCTACAGAGGATTCTCAATTTATTTCAGGAATAAACTCCAAAAGGGGTTTCTATGAATCAAATTTTACATATATTAAAGCAGACATCTGGGCATCACTCTGAAAACAGTCTTGTGTGTTGCTGTATTGATATTGTAAATTCTCATCACATTCTCCCCTAATTAAGGCTCACAACATGTTGAATAATACTTAAATAGCCTACAAAGCCAATGCACTGCATGTTAATAAAGCAGGACAGTTTATCTGTGTCTGGAAGCTGGGCTTCTGTATTTTCTGGCAGCTCCATTAGAGGCACAGTACAGAGAGAGAGAGAGCTGTCTATCTCCTTCCTCATTTTCACAGCTACTCCCCTGCCCCTCTCCCAGCCTGATCAATAGTGGAAGGGCCCATTCACACTTAAAATGGCAAAACGGTAGCACTTAGCGCTACCGTTTTGCACGAGTAATTTTACCGCGATTATCACGGTAAAATCACTGTACAGTCCCGCTTTTTCAGCCACTGTACCGCGATCGCTCTAGAATCACGGCAAAATGCTGTTTGCAATTGCCATTAATCGTGAAACGACCGCGATCGACGGCAATGGCGGAGGTGAGATCACTGCCATTAGGTTACTATTGCGCTAGCGCCCTAGTGAGAATGGTCAGTGCTGTGACAGCTATGAGTCAGTCTACAAACACTTGCATATTAGATAAGCAGAATCCATGGAGTCCAGCTGTCTGTTAAGGTAGCCTTACATCTAGTGATTGTAATTCAATCGACAAAGCAATCTTCAGCATGGTTGATCGACTAGTGGCCCACTCACTACAAGCGATATTCAATGCAATTTACCTTCACTAATCGATCTGACCAATGTTGTGCCCAAGGCAGTGGAGTCCCAAGATGGCTCCGACTCCTCGACTCTGACTCCTTAGTCTAATACTTATCAGGGCTGTGGATTTGGTACAAAAATCATCCGACTCAGACTCCCGCCTCCTCCTGAAACCACCAACTCCGACTCCAACTCCAGGTACCCAAAATTACTCTGACTCCGACTCCTCGACAGGCGCCTGTTTGTGCCTCCATGCTCTGAATGCAAAGACTAAGTCAATTGAATGATGTGAACATTAGCCGATTTTGTTTTATTTGGGTCTGTGAATTAACGACCCTGCCTACAGTGACAGCAGATTAATGATGGAAGACATGTGTTGGCTGGTAATTTTCTGCTTTAATACATATACATTTTTTAGGTTTTCATTGCAACATAAAATTATTTAACACCCCCCCCCCCCCTCCTTTTTAGTGCTTGGATTTGGGCTCGGAAGACAGAATATAAAAGTTTTGTCTTCCAAGCTGGAAAATTATATTTGGGCTCAGGGTCGTAATTGCAGGGGCGGGGGGTGTCCCAGAGCTATGGGGAAACAGGGCTGTGAAGGTCAAGAGTGGGAGACAAGGAAGGGGATGTAAACACTGCAGGGCCCCCCCACAAAGTTTTGCTTGTAGTTGGCCTGGTTAGGCAGTTGCCCAGAATCTAGTAAACTTAATACTGTATTATTATTTTTATTGTGTTTTTATTTAGCGCTGACATCTTCAGCAGCACTTTACAGGGTTCATAGCCGTGTCACTTTCTATAGGAAGAAGCAGATAATGACGGACTACATTTCACAGAACAGACAAGCACAGCTGAGAGCAGTGACATGTAATTGCATCTCTAAGCACTGCTATTGTTCATACACAATATAGAGTCACGTCAGCTGCAACAGTTGCATCAGAGAATGTGCTGATGAATGAGGATCTACAGGTCTGACATCTGTCTCTGACAGTAGCCTGGAGCTGACAAGGACGCCTCACCTTTCATCAGTCTGCAGCCATCACAACAATGATGTATGTGTGGCTTCTGGGGCCTGCTATCATTTGATTCATTACATAAACAAACCAGAGGAGAGCTTCATAACTGATGGGAAGAGAAGACAGCTGAGGAAGGTGCTCAGAGGTTGATGCTGAATTAGTAAAAAAGCCCCGCCTGTTTAATGACGGTCACTAGGCAACTGGCCGCGTGCCGCACCTGGACGTGCCCGTCCCCCACAATGCAAGCGTGCAGGTCCACGACCTGCACACCAGAGCGCGCCCTGTGCCTGTCCATGACTGCTGACCAAAGCCTGCCCACATACCGCACGTGTGAATAAGGCAGCTGGTACAGAAACAGGGACACAAGGACAGGGGGATTATTATATGGGACTAGTCTACCTAAGCCCGTTTAAAAACGGGCTTTAAGTAATGAAATTACTGCCGCCAGTCAGTGTGCCCGCTGCCACGTGTGCACCCGTCCACGCGCACCTTCCGCGTGCGCGCGCACGGCTGCCCTGCTCCCTGGCCCGACCTCCCGTCCTAACGCTGTCTGTATTGCGCACATGCGCAGTACAAAAAAGCCACGGACGGAGAGACAGGGAAAGTGGATGACGCAGGGACAGTTAGGTTTTTTTATACAGGATACCCACCGGCAGATCAGGGTCACATGGATCGGGGATCTCCACCAGCGAGCGATCGTTCCCCAATCCATCTGCCCAAATCGGTAGGCGTCATTTGCAAACAAACAATCGCGTAAACTATAATTTACACGATTGCGGCAAAACCCGGGGAAAACAATAACGATCTTCAATGGCTTTTTTTTCCCCCCTCTTTCCTTTCGCAAACACTCAGCAGCTTTACCAAAAAAACAAGTCCCAACTGTTAATTTGGCTTCATCAGGGCCTTCCCATGGTTGGGGATGGTTTGCATCATGGTTTGCGTTAATCTATAAACTCCTTTATTGCAAAAGTAATCATCTAAGAAAAACAAAAACAGAGCCTTACACTCAAAAATGTTTATGGATGGGCGGTACGCCCTGCGTCCCAAAACAAAATCATCTTTAACCAAGCGCCCACCCTTCCCACTTTCATCATCTTCAATGACTTAATCGAACAAGTCGGTCATTCAAAAACAAACAATTGCCATGGTTGTAACCCTCACTAATAGGGAACTACAGCCATGAAACACTGTTCTGGCAGAGAATGGCTTCTGAGAGCAGGAAATAGATGAAAAACATATGAGAAAATACAACATTAAACATTATCTTCTTAGCTGATGCAAGGTAATTAAAACTGCAGGATTCTAAAAAAAAGATAATTTTTTTGCAGTAGAAGGGTAGAAACAATTGTTTATATCAGCAGTATATTTTCACCTCGAGTTTTCTTTCATAAAATGTTATAGCAGCAGCATGGCACTCTACTTATTTCATTTATAGTTACAGAGAGTAAAGAATATAAGACCGCCAGAACATCCTTCATAGCAGAAAGCAACACTACGCTATTAAATTCATAAAATACTGAAATACTATTAATTCAATTAATTGTAATACTTTGATGTATCCCAAATTAATTCCGCCTTTTTAATGTCACACTGAATTAAAATGACAACGGTAAATGCCATAAGGGTATTAAACCTTCGCTTGGAAAAATATTAATAGTCCTTTGTAGTGGCTACTTTTACAAGTAACGCTAACTTGATAACATAATAAGAAACTTTAGAGCTCCAAGATAACCGATATACCTCTTATAAGAGAGAATCCTCCCAAAAAGTGAAACAACTGGACTGAGGGTTTCAGCTGTTAGAATTTAAGTATTATATGGTTGAATTCGTAGGCCTCAGTTACTTTAACTGAGTTTAGTTAAAAGACTTGATTTGCAGAATCTCCCTTTAAGGAGCATTTCTAGAAGTACTGGAGGACATGGTGTTTCTAACTCCCCAAGGCTGTAGACAGACTTCTCGGCCTTGTGGGTGATCAACATCAAGTGTTTTCATATTTCTTAAAGTTAAACAAGAGCTCAGTACATTAAACAAATGTTCTTCCCAGAACTAGGTGATAGTTTGTGCATGCACAGTAAAGACCGTGCCTGTCATTAAATCACGGGGTTTTATCAGCCAATAGCAGGCGATGAGTTATTGATACGTCCCTGCTCAGATGATGTCACATTTAACTCTTTAGAGTCATCTTATGTATTGTCATCTTATCTAACGGTGTGCTGCATATAGGCCTAAGTGCCACGTAGTATAGATGTAACATAAGGGAGGCCTGATCTAGCTATTAGAGATAGATCAAGTATGCAAGGTAACGCAAAGAGGACTTACTACAGACCAATTGCTTCACTGAAGTGTAACAACATGTAGAGATAAGCATCTGTATATTGGTTTACTAAATAAACTCCTTGAAACTTTGAAGACGTCTAAGAAGTTCTATCTCCTATGCTGTTGCTGTGGTGAGAGTCGAGTTATCACACTTCCTGTGATATGGTGCCGAACAAAGTTGTAGTGTTGTTGCCCATAGCAACCAACGTATAGTTTCTTACATCAGCAGTCTGCTAGGCCTGACTCCTCTGTTGTGGCCCCCATGAGGTAGTGAGGTAAGCCCCAGAGCAGGATCATTCACCAGGCAACCTAGGCAGGTGCTTGGGGCCTAGCGGGTGTCACGGGGTCCACCTGCCACCTTCTCTGACCTCTCTCCACTTCAGCTTACCAAAATTACTACAAGAGGGCACCAAATCTACTACCTTGCTTAGGGCCCCATTACATCTTAAAGGGAACCTGAGATGGGGAAAGAGAAAAAAATGATACATACCTGGGGTTTCCCTCCAGCCCCCTCCAGGCTGATCACTCCCTTTGCCGTCCTCCTCCGCCTCCTGGATCATTTGCAATTCGCCACAGAAAGTCCTCCAGTCGGGGCAAGACGATGCAGGCACAGTCCAGCCATGCGTCCCCCTGTCGCGCTCCCTTTTCTGGGAGAGTTCCGTGCTTGTGCAGCAGTACTATGCAGGCACAGAATGCTTGAGGCCACAGGGGCGCGCATGTGACCCTGAGCAGTACACCCCAGACCAAAGAACCTTCCGGGATAAATTGCGGATGATCCAGGAGGTGGAGGAGGAGAGCGAGTGATCAATCAGCCTGAGGGAGGCTGGAGGAAGCCCCAGGTACGGATAACTTTTATCTCTCCCCCTTCTTAGGTTTTCTTTAATCCATCTCTGATAAGTCGACATACCCCAGGGTTCTAGAATTCATCTCTACAGTGATAGTAAGGCTGCATTTCCACTAGAGGGCCACATCCATTTCCGATTCAGACGTGGCACCAGTGACGATGCAAATTTGCATCTGAATGATTCAGATGTGTTCTGCAAAACAACGCAGCATGCATCATTTTTTATCCAGATGCAGACAATTGATTTCAATAGGCTTTGTTTCTGCAAATCACATGTGGAAAATGACCGCCACTCGGATCTAATGGAAACGAGCCAAACGGAGAATAATAGTCACATGAATAAACTGTTGGGTGATCATTTCAGGCGATAGTTTCAGCAACGACCATTGTACACACTGCTTGACTACACCCAAGTAGCCTGTTCTGTTGTATGGAGAAGGAAGGGGCAGTAGTTGCTGAACAATAGCTAAATCCGTTTAGTGTCCTGCTTAGCAATGAGAGAATGCAGATCACTGCAAACTAGTGAGAGCATTGTTCCTGATGTGTGGGTAGCGTAAAGCTCCAAGTCAGAAGGCTAGACCGCTGTTCAGTGTAGGCATATGCTATGTACAGGTAAAGTATATGGACTTGACACTGAAGCGAAAAAAAAATTATGATATAATGATTTGAATGTGTAGTACAGCTAAGAAATAAACATTAGGAGCAGAGACATAAGTCTAATATTGTTTCCAGTACAGGAAGAGTTAAGAAACTCCAGTTGTTATCTATGCAAAAAGCCATTGAGCTCCATGACTTTCAAAGTCGCAGAGAGCTCTGTCTTCTGAAGCTTGTTATCTCAACTGTCAGTCATTGTAATCTCTTTTTCTCTCCAGAGGACAGGTCAATAGTTCACAAGACTGCTCTGTAAAAGCATTTAGCATGCTGAGTAGTGTGTAAACTGCAAATATTAGAGAATGATGCAACGTTGTAAAAAAAAAACAAAAAAACCCAGTATATAACTGAAAATAAAAATACGAGGATATTTTCTTTGCTACTAATCTTCCAGTAAGTATCCGTACTACACAACCAATTCATTATACCATAATTTTTTTTTTGCTTCAGTGTTTCTTTAAAAAGGAACTTTATTGAATATAGCTTAATAAAATTGCTTATTTTTAACAGTATTCCTTTACAGATTATTAAGTCAATGTTTTTTAACAGCAAAATCTTTCCTTTCCCATTCTTAAAGGGAAGGTTCAGGGAAACGTTTAAAAAAATAAAAATCCATATCCACTTACCTGGGGCTTCCTCCAGCCCGTGGCAGGCAGGAGGTGCCCTCGCTGCCGCTCCAGAGGCTTCCGGTCGTCTTCGGTGGCCGACCCGACCTGGCCAGGCCGGCTGCCAGGTCGGGCTCTTCTGCGCTCCAAGGACGGGCTCTTCTGCGTCCCACGCGGGCACGCTGACGTCATTGGACGTCCTCCGGGCTTTACTGCGCCTGCGCAGTACAGCCCGGAGGACGTCCGATGACGTCAGCGCGCCCGCGTGAGACGCAGGAGAGCCCGTCCGTGGAGCGCAGAAGAGCCCGACCTGGCAGCCGGCCTGGCCAGGTCGGGTCGGCCACCGAAGACGACCGGAAGCCTCTGGAGCGGCGGCGAGGGCACCTCCTGCCTGCCACGGGCTGGAGAAAGGCCCAGGTAAGTGGATATGGATTTTTATTTTTTTAAACGTTTCCCTGAACCTTCCCTTTAAAGGGAAGGTCCAAGCAAAATAAAAAAATGAGTTTGACTTACCTGGGGCTTCTACCAGCCCCATGCAGCCATCCTGTGCCCTCGTAGTCACTCACTGCTGCTCCAGTCCCCCACTGGCAGCATGCCGACCTCGGAGGTCGGCGGGACGCATTGCGTACATTTTTATGCATTCCCGCTAGTGCAGCAACATTAACACATACATTTTTACGCATTACTGGTTCAATGTGTAAAAATGTATGTGTTATTGTTCCTGCACTAGCGGGAATGCGTAAAAATGTACGCAATGCGTCCCGCCGACCTCTGAGGTCGGCAAGCTGCCAGCGGGGGACCTGAGCAGCAGTGAGTGACTACGAGGGCACAGGATGGCTGCATGGGGCTGGTAGAAGCCCCAGGTAAGTGAAACTCAATTTTTTATTTTGCTTGAACCTTCCCTTTAAATTTATCACAGGTGATCACATCTACTGCTGGTAGGTGCATCACTGCGGAATGTTGGTTTACTGTGTTCCAAAGTCAGTAGAAACAACACCTGGTCTCCCAGAATTCTCTGCATAACTAAGGAGCCTAGTCTAAACATCAATGAGGGGGCGGGGCTACATATCACTTTACAGCAATATATAGACATAAGAAGTGTTTGTGATGCGGAAATCAGGAAGTGGGTTCCTGAATAATTTACTACAATCTATTATAGTCACTACCGTGCCTCTTTAAGTAGCAGAGCTTGTCTAAAAATGTCAAGGGCACCAAAAAGCTCCATTTAAAGTTACGAAAGGAACAGTGAGTGTGCCCTGTTCCTGCAGAGTAAAGCAGATCTGTGAAATATTATGCATGTTGCCATCCTATGACTGCTGCATGTCTGACTTCAATGTAACTTTTCTTTGCTATGAATTTGCATGTTTTCTTATGTGTATAGACTGAGACTTCATACATTGTGATCTCAAAAGCTCACCATATTGTACTTACAATGATTCCTTCCATTTCTGAAAAGATTTTATCAGAACTGAAATATATCTGTTTTGTCAGTGATATGTCAGTTTCTGTCAGTTACAACTGAAAGGACTACTGAGGTGTAAGGTAATGTCCATGTTTCCCTATGGCTCAAGTGGGAAATATTACAGGTGAATGGAGCGCTGACCTGGAAGCTGCTATGGGGGTAATGACCATTTTCAAAATGGAGGACTTAAAATTTTTCAAAATATAAAAAAAAAAACCTGCATGGGGCTTGATTCACTAAAGCGTGCTAACACAGTTAGCACGCCTAAAAGCCTTGCACGTGCAAACTAGGGTGCTAAGTAGTTTGCACGGGCAAAGCTGTTACTGATCGCGCGCTATTTGGTGCACGCGAAACGTCGCACCGTCCGCGTGCAAAGTATGCTCATCAGGCTATTTTGCATGCGGACGGTGCGACGTTTCGCACGCACCAGTGCAACGTTTCGTGCGCACCACTGATGCGAAAATGCGCATTTGAATGCGATTTTTTGCATTATTTATGAAAAATCAAATATGGCATGCAAAGATATAGAACAGGCTGTCAGTTTTTTTATGTATACAACATGCCAAAATATAGAACAGGCTGTTAGGTTTTTTCACTTATACAATTTAATGTGAACATTCGGAATACATGAAAGGGAAACTAGCCTATTCACAATCATTGGTTTTCATACAAATGTGAGTATTCCTTGCAAAAATTTGAGGAACAATCCTCTGTGCTCTAAAAGATAAGCAACAGCATAATAAGCTTTAAACAAAAAAATGTCTTTGTTACAGCTGATACAAATCCTAAAATAAATCTGCACTGTTTCTACTTCCTGTTTTCACGGAAGCAGACATAGGGCCTGATTCACAAAGCGGTGCTAACAGTTAGCATGCTGGTGAAAAGCCCTTTATCACGCCTAAACTCAGTTTAGGGGCCTGATTCACAAAGCAGTGCTAACAGTTAGCACGCTGGTGAAAAGCCCTTTATCATGCCTAAACTCAGTTTAGGCATGATAAGTTTAGGTGTGATAAGTTTAGGTGTGATAAGTTTAGGCATGATAAGTTTAGGTGTGATAAGTTTAGGCATGATAAGTTTAAGCACCAACTGGGTTAGCACCGCAGTGCACAGCTGATCAAAAGTTTTGCGCTAGCAAAGTCTGGTGCACTTCGCATAGAGTTTAATAGCGCTGCTTTGCGTGCGGGACTTTGCGCGCGATCTAAACTTATCACGCCTAAACTTAGCACGCCTAAACTGGCTTTTCACCAGCATGGTGCAATGGTTATCACGCCTAAAGTCTCTAACTGGGTTAGCACCGCTTTGTGAATCGAGCCCATATTGTTCACATCCTGTGCTCTCAAATGAGCTTATCTGCGCAAGGGTGGATCAGCACATCACGAGGCCGCCTCCAAATGGCCACCAATCAGAGGTGCGCTGAGTCCCCCCAAGAAACTACCTTTGCGCAATTTTGAATTTTTACTTGGTAGCGCACCCAGGCTATGCATATGCATAATTTAGGCTTAGTTAGTGTTAGGGCCCCTCCCATGGGGGATGACTTCTTCGCAGTGGGAGGGACGAGTACTTAATAAGTTGCATGCAAGCAAGCTATTACAGAAACCAACATCCTCCAGTGGTAGACAGGTGCATTTTATTTGAATGCTGGGTGTGTATTTTATCCCACTAGTGAGGCTTGCACTCTTTGAGCAGGTAGTCATATGGATGCAATCTGTTTTTAAGTAGCGCTGTTCCTTTCCTCGCCATGTACAAATGAGCTTATCTGCCATGGCAGTCATGTGACACAGTGTAGAGATCAAATTACAACTTGTGATTGGACGCAAATGAGGGGAGTTAGACAGGCTAAACCAGGCATGGGCAAACTTGGCCCGCCAGCTGTTAAGGAACTACAACTCCCACAATGCATTTGCCTTTATGAATCATGACTGTGGTTGTCAGACTCCTGCAATGCATTGTGGGACGTGTAGTTCCTCAACAGCTGGAGGGCCAAATTTGCCCATGCCTGGGCTAAACTCTCTAAATACATACAGGGTGCATTTCTCTGTTTTCCTTTTGTCCTGTGTAAGAGTTCAGGTCCACTTTAAATACCAGTAAGACCATCTGTAAGCCACAGGTACACTTCTGTTCTACATGGCAATTATAGCGACATCTTCAGAATCAATCAGAACGCTGTGAGGATATATGAATTATTCGGAGATATTACAATGCACAGCCCCGCTCCACAGCCCCAGACAGCAAGACCAACATGCAATTTACAATTCAGACGCCGAAATAAACGATAGTCTTTAAAGTTATTTGTTGATTCACAAAATCTATCAGTGTGAGTGTCCTCGGGGGTAATTGCGATTCTTATCTTCCCTGGCTTTATGAGGCCGCATTACCTGATGAAATATGAGGAACGGCCGCATGCATTATTTATCTTCGCATGAAAGGCGCTATTGAATCTAATCTGAGTGGGAGATTTATAGATGTCAGTGCTTTGTCTAATAGTGAACATTCGTGTTTATGCGCTCCTCTCAATGAGGGTTTTGTGGCCTCCTAACAACGGCGAGATCAAAAACAACAGTAGCATTTGTGGCGGATAAAATCCCATAACTCACCCAGATTTGCAGTTTAATTCTTTTTTCGTTTTTGAAGACCGTCTTCACCTTGAAATCAATCCCCACTGTGCTCACGAAGGCAGATGTGAAGGAGTCGTCAGCGTAGCGGAACAAGAACGAGGTTTTGCCGACGCTGCTGTTTCCGATAATCAGCAGTTTAAACATGTAATCAAAGTTCTGATCGGAAGTGTCCTTCTGCCCATATCTGGAGTCCTGTACAGAGGCCATCTGAAAGGCACAGAGACACACGGGTGAGTTCGGGTATCCGGCACCGGCCCCTGGACATACAGCAAACATCAATATCACTTGTGTTCAGCACAGTATTTCATCTTTACAGTGGTCTGAAACATTCAATAAACATGTGTTTTCCTACTTTGTATTACCCATACAGTTAACACATTTGCTTTTGCGCAAAAGTAATATTGCCCGTTTACAAATTAAAGAACAGTTTATCTGCTCTGAAAGCTGCCATTTAATTTTATTAAGGCTGCTTTTAATTATATATTTAAATAAAATCTTCTAGTGAGCTCTTCTGAACTGTGTGCAAACTTGAAGCAGAGAGAGCTTGTTTTCAGTTTTTAGACACAAAATGTAACAACTGAGAAATGTAAACAAAAGATGTTATCGCCTCTCTGGATGCAGATCATAAGCTGAAGGGGCTTTCCATTGCAGGACAAAGTGCTGTAATTAACTGAAAGCTGTTTTGCTAAAAAAAATGTGTACTAGTAGGTTTAAAGGACTGTGACCCCGCCGGGGGGTCGGCTCTTCTGCGTCTGCAGAGGCATTCGTGCCCGTGTGTCCAAGTCATCTGGTGTGTACTGCACCTGCACAGTAGTTGTGCACAGGCACAGTATGTGCCAGATAACAAGGACGTGCTGACACAAATGCCCCCACAGACGGAGAAAAGACGATCTTTACCGGCAGCCAACGGTACAACGTGGAGGACAGGTGCTGTTGCGAGGTACTGAGACTGCTGCTAGAGGCTGGAAAAAGCCCCAGGTGAGAAAAATCTGTGGGAACACAGAATAGAGACACCTAGAGCCCAATATAGTGTAGTATATGCTGGTATGTGGATATGACAAGTATCTATTTATACTTACAAGTCAGGGTTACCGTATAGGCAACCACTGTATAGGCAGGTGAGGAGATTAGGCCTGTCCCCGCTCAGGACGTCGCTCTGTGTAGATAGGAAATAAGGGGACACACCCCTCCACCAAGGGTGGAGAAACGGAGCATAAAGCTCAAATAAGTCTGGTGTAAAGCTCAGTGCTTCCAGACAGAGGCGCTGAGCTTTGCACAAGACCTATTTGAGTTTTATGCTCCATTTCTATTGCCTGATGAAGCGAGAGATGTCCGCGAAGCGCGTTGCACCTGCACTTTCTGGAGTATATAAATACATTTTTGTTGTTTCGAATATACACAACACTCGTGTGTTAAGTCCACCTCTGCCTCCTCTCAATTTAAACGTTTTACAATATTTTATCCTTTTGGCGCCTCTGTCTGCTTATATGAAATCTGTGGGGTACAAATTAGCTGCTCTGACAAGGCAGCCAGCTGACACAGCTGAGAGATCAAATTACGGTTGTGATTAGTCACAGATGAGGGGGAATTAGTCAGGCTAAACTCAAACTCTCCAAATACATACAGGGTGCATTTCTCTCTGTTTTCCTTCCATCCTGTGCAAGAGTTCAGGTCCACTTTATATCAAATCTGTAGCAGATCAAAATAAATAAATAAATAATCAGATACTCCCCAATGGAAAGGGAAGGATCTGGCTCCTACAGAGTCTTCCCCATCCTTTCTCCGTGTTCTGTTCCCTCGACCCCCCCCCCCCCCCCTCCCCCTCGGCCGCTTGAATTTGCTATATTTGGGAGCGCTCAGAAAGGCTCCGGGAGCATTTGTGTCTCTGAGTGCTCCAGAACACGGGCAACAGTATACTGCACATGCTCGCACGAGGGCCGGCTCACACATGCGCAGCACGGAGCCACACGATGCCTTTTGAGAGTCCCGAATGCGTATTCAGCCAATAGCGCTGGAACTGATTGGGCGAGAGAGCCTGCCCTCTCCATAGGTGAGTATCTATTGCTTTAGTATCACTTTAACCTGAGACGAGGAAAAAGTTCTATTTCACTAACTTGGGGATTCTTGCATCCTTACATGTCCTTCAATTTCCTCCATTGTGCCCCTGCAAAGGCTGACCGACTGGACCAGTCCCAGGCTGCTGGGCATGAGTACCGTAGGCTTCCCCAATCATGCTCCCGCCCCGGGAAGCGCGATCTAGGAAGCGTGCAGCCCGCAGTGTGGATGGGCAGTAGAGAAGTCCAAGGTAAGTAAAATATAATTTGTTCCCCTGTCTCAGGTACACTTTAACTTTTTCCGGACCGACGTAGGTTGAATCTACGCCCAGCAGGTGGCGCTGCGGCCGTGACTGGACGTAGGTTCAACGTCCCATTAATTGCACGTCCCCTCTGTTACTGCCGATCTCGCCGCTTTGACCTCGCCGCAATGACGGCAGAGCACTGTGAGCCGGTCAGGAGCCGTTTTCATTGGCTCCTGGCCCTGTAATCACTGTAAGCCAATCCCATTGACTTACATTGATTGACCGGGTCAGGAGCTAATGAAAGCGTCTCCTGACCAGTGCACAGCGCTCTGCCATCATAGAGACGGCAGAGAGAGCAGCCTGCGGCGGGGACAGAACGGCGTGACCGGCAGGAGTGGCGGATTTAAGCAGCGATTCGTCGGAAAGCGGCGGTTTACTGTACCAGCAGCCTCTGGTCCTTAAGGGGGCAGAGGGTGCTGGTACCAAAGTGGTTAAAGAGAATATGAAGTCAATTTAAAAAAAAAAAATCAAACAGATACTTACCTAAGAAGGGGGAAGGCTCTAGGTCCTAATAAGCCTTTCCGTTCCTCTCACAATAATAATACAATACGATAACATTTGTAAAGCACTTTTTTCCTACAGGACTCAAAGCGCATAGATATGTCTCAGATCAATGCCAGACTAAACAGGGGCTTTTCAGTTTGGACTTACAGTAAATTCTTCCAGGGATGGAGCTGTCCTGATTGGGTGTGGCAGAGAGTTCCAAAGTGTAGGGGCAGCATGACATAAAGCAGAGCCTCTCCAAAGGGTTTGAGGTGAAATCTGGGGGTAACCAAGGTATTAGATCATTTTGATCTAAGATTATGGTGGGTGAGATGCAGTTGCAACAAGGTCCCCACGTTCCAGCCCTGGATCCCCCGTTCAAATCTCCCGCCCTGGGAGGCTCCGGAAGCCACAAGAGAGCGTGCTCGCGTGTGTGCAGTACGGAGCGGCCTCTCTTTGGGAGCACCCGGGCTCCCAAAGACTTCTGAAGCCTCCCACAACGGCAGAGAGCAGTCTCTGACCGATAGGGGAAGCCAGCGCTGGAACGAGGGGACCATGAGAGGAGCAGGAAGGCTCTATAGGACCCAGAGCCTTCCCTCTCCTTAGGTAAGTATTTTTTTTTTAAAATTCACTTCGCACTCACTTTAAAGGATACCCGAAGTGACATGTGACATGATGAGATAGACATGGGTATGTACAGTGCCTAGCACAAAAATAACTATCCTGTGTTCCTAATTTTCTTTCTCTGCCTGAAAGAGTTAAATACTAGGTATGTAAGTGGCTGACTCAGTCCTGACTCAGACAGGAAGTGACTACAGTGTGACCCTCACTGATAAGAAATTCCCCTTTGTATCTCTTTCTTGCTCTAAGAAGCCATTTTCTGCTAGGAAAGTGTTTTATAGTTGGAATTTCTTATCAGTGAGGATCACACTGTAGTCACTTCCTGTCTAAGTCAGGACTGAGTCAGCCACTTACATATCTGATATTTAATCTTTGAGGCAGAGAAAGAAAAAAAGGAACACAGCACAGTTATTTGTGTGCTAGGCCCTGCACATACACATGTCTATCTCATCATGTCACATGTCACTTCGGGTATCCTTCAAAGGACACCTGAAACCTGGCGGGATTATTTGCATATCATTGACCATTTCTAGTCCTTATATCTGCATGAAAACTTTTTTCTTTTTAATATAACATCATTAGAGATGTATGGGAACATTTTTGCAAAATTAACCACTTGTCGACCGCACACTCATACCGTGTGGCGGCAAAGTGGTAGCTGGAGGACCAGCGACGCACATCTGCGTCGCCAGGTGCCTCCCTAATTAATCAGGAAAGGCCGCTCGCGCGAGCGGCCGTTTCCTGTTAGCTCACGGAGCGGGTCTCCGTGAATAGCCTGCGAGCCGCTGATCACGGCTCGCAGACTAAATGTAAACGCAGGAGACGTTTGTCTCCTTTGTTTACATTGAACGGCGCTGCTGCTACAGCAGCGCCGTAAGGCAGATCGGCGATCCCCGGCCAATCAGCGGCCGGGATCGCCGCCATGTGACAGAGGACAGCCTGTCACAGGCTGCACAGGACGGATAGCGTCCTGTGCAGCCCCGATCACCAGGGGTGAGAGGGAGGAGAGGGAGGGGGGGGAATTTCGCAGCGGAGGGGGGCTTTGAGGTGCCCCCCCCCCGCAACACCCAGGCAGGCAGGAGCGATCAGACCCCCCTGCACATCATCGCCATAGGGGGGAAAAAAGGGGGGCGATCTGATCGCTCTGCCTGCAACCTGATCTGTGCTGGGGGCTGCAGAGCCCACCCAGCACAGATCATGAAAAACAGCGCTGGTCCTTAAGGGGGGATAAAGGCTGGGTCATCAAGTGGTTAAAAACTATCCTGATGTGTGCGGTGGTGCAGTCTGCGGCAGGAGGGGTTAACTTAACTATGTCGCCACTGCTCTCCTTCCAGACACTTCCACCTTCATTGCTGAATTTCTGGTTGTGAAGGCGGAAGTGTCGGAAGGGTGAAGAGCGGTGTGCAGGGCATCAACAGAAGGCGGAGTCACAGGGCAGGGCCCAGGGCCGAGGCATAGGCTGGAGAGGCTCCAGCCTCAGGGCGCAGTGTAGGAGGGGGCGCACAATTCATTCAGCTGTCATTCCTAATTGTGTTTGAAGCAGAAAGAAATAAGAAAAGGGGATACATAGCAGTGACTGCAAGCCAGATAACTAGATATTAAGGTGTTGGGGAGGTTGTGGGCCCTGTGGCACCTCTTAGTGTAATAGCAATCAGTGTGTGACAGCTGGGGTGGGAGGGATGGAGGGGCGCACTTTGGTGTCTCAGCCTTGGGTGCTGGAGGACCTTGTCCCGCCTCTGGGCGGAGACATTGGTAAGTTAACCCCTTCTGCCTTGGACTACACCCCTGTGCATGCTGGGACAGTTCTGGATTTCACAAAACTATTTCCACTCACCCTAAACATGATCTATAATATACTGCCTCCATCATTCCAAATTCCGCAGCCTTTTTAGGCTTTCCCTGATGAGGTGCTTGAGCATGAAATCTTAATCCTAGGCTAAAATATGCAAAATACAACTGAGGTTTCCTACTCCAACCCCGGATCGTACAGGAGCCCATACATCAGACGATCGAACAAGATCGACCAAGAGACAGATCTCTCTCTGATTGAATCTGATCGGAGAGAGATCTCTTGCCTGCCCGTACACCGCAGGCTGTTTCCCGATCATACTGATCCAGAATCGGCATTGTGACGCCGCATCCGCCGCCTTGCTGGCCAGACGCTGTCCCCCCTAATCTGCAGGGTGCCGCCCCAATGCCCAGTGCACTATACGTTACCCGTCCCTGTTTGCCGCTGCCTCCCGAGCGCCGTTCTCCTTTCATACACGCACCCCACATAATGCAGAGTGAACTGGGCACTGGGGGAGCGGATCAGTGAATAATGGTGCACAGCGCCTATGCATAAAAATGGCGCCGTATTAAAAAGATACGCTCATCGCTATTTATCGTTAGTACTGCATAATAATGGCGCACAGGGAAAAAAGAAGAAAAACGGCACACAGTAACGTTATTTATCAATAGCGCCCTATATAAGCCAAACTGCAGACGTTATTTAACTGCAAAACGGTGAATGGATTTAATGGAACACTGTCAAGGTTAGGGTTAGGCACCACCAGGGGAGATTTAGGGTTAGGCACCATCAGGGGGGGGGGGGGGTGGTTAGGGTTAGGCACCACCAGGGGGGTGGTTAGGGTTAGGCACCACCAGGAGGGTGGTTAGGGTTAGGCACTACCAGGGGGGTGGTTAGGGTTAGGCACCACCAGGGGGGTCTTAGTGTTAGGCACCACCAGGGGGGGTTTAGGGGTTAGGGATAGGTACAGAGATGGTTCTGTGTGTTAACGCTAAATAGCGATAAGGCTTTAACGCTAAATAACAATAAGGCTTTAACGATAAATAACAATAAGGCTTTAACGTTAAATAGCGATGAGCGACAAACAGATTATCGGCAACACCATGTGCCATTATTCGCAGGCGCCATTTTCAGATGGATCCCTGGGGGAGGGCACATTAAACATCAGGAAGACAGCATCGGGGGTTTTGGCTCTTTTGTTGCTCGTCCCAATATCGCTCGATGTTACCGCTGCGCAAGTGATCGACCACGATGGCTCGACATCTTGCAACATGTCCGACCGATTCATGCAACACATTTCAACCACAAAATTGCTCCCATCGTTGATATCAGGCATGCATTTAAAGGCACCAATTTTCATTAGATTATAATAAACGAATCAGATGGTCGATTGGCCGCCAAGTCGCTTGATGTATGGCCACCTTTAGGAGTGAACTGTCAAAGTGACAGCAAGAAATGTAACAAGGCCAAAGACGGCCTCACTGGTGAAAGCAGTCGTCTCCCATTGTCATTGTGTGATTGCATCTTTGGTGTCACAGTTTCTGTATGAGGGATGATGCAGTTACACAGTATATATTGTTGTGCTATAACATCTGTACAGGAAATTGCTCTGCAGTTTATAAAGGAAATTGACCATTGAATGCATGAAAAGGATGTCTACCAGCTACATGCGTCATACAGCGTATGTTACTAACAAACTCCACGCCACGTCTACACTTGTAGCTGTAACCTGCAGAAATGAGATGACAACACATTTTGCTTAGTGTCACTTACACTATGAAATTAAGGTAGATTTTCTGCTATAAAAATATTTTGCTTTATGCTCTTAGGTTACAATACCATGAGGGCAGGGCCAGATTTACAGCTTCAGAGACTATAGGCCCAGAAGTTCTGGTGCACTATACTCCAACTTCCTCCGTAGCGCATTGGAGCTTTTTACGGAAGGGAGGGTACACACGTAGGTTGAAGTTACACTGTGCGCATTGCAAAACGCAACATTCCCCTGCCACACCCTTCGCCATGCCCCTATTTTACATGTACCCCTATACAAGTTCCCTGGTATCTACTGGTCCCCTTAAACAAAGTTCCCTGGTGTCTAGCGCCCCTCCTACATACACTTCCCTGGCATCCAGGGCTGGATTTAGGCCAAGGCCACCTAGGCCATGGCCTAGGGCACCACAGGAGCAAGGGCACCAAAGCAGCAGGCTGAACCTATGCAGCATTTGAAAACTTGGAAATGCTGCAATGCAGGGAGATCCGGCGAGCGCCAGATCACGGTACTCTGCTGCCAGCAGCCTGTGCAACGACCACCATGCTTTCTGTGCATGTTTGCATTGTGGCGGGCAGCTATGGACTTGGGCAGCATTGGAGACAGAGGGGAAGAGAAAGCTTCTGCAATGGAGACGAGTGGAGAATTGAGTGACACTGATGGATTGGCTGCTGAGGTGTGAAGGCGAGCTGGCTACGTATACTGAAAGGGGGGTGGGAAGAGGAGGGATTAAGGGAGTCATCTGGCTACCTATACTGGAGGGAAAGGGGGGAGGAGTTATCTGGCTACCTATACTGTAGGGAAAGGGGGGAGGAGTCATCTGGCTACCTATACTGGAGGGAAAGGAAGGAGGAGTCATCTGGCTACCTATACTAAAGGGGGGGCGGCTGGTGAATGTGGCCTTGGACGGTAAAGAGTACAAATCCGGCCCTGCTGGCATCTAGTAGCCTCCCTCCCTCCCTATAAAGTGTGTCCCTCTCCCTCTATAAAGTTCCCTAGCATCTACCGATCCCCCTCCTTCTCTATAAAGTTCCCTGGCGTCTAGTGGCACCCCTCCCTCTCTGTAAAGTTCCCTGGTGTCTAGTTGTCTCCCTCCCTCTCTATTAGGTTTCATAGTGTCCAGTGGTCCCCCTCCCTCTCTCTAAATTTCTCTGATATCTTCTGATCCCCCTCCCTCTCTATAAAGTTTCCTGGTGTCTAGTGGTCCCCCTCCCTCTCTAAAATGTGTGTGAACGTATGTTACAATTGCACGCATTGTAACATACGTTAATTCAGAGCCTGCATGCAGGGAGTTAGAATAATGGGATCCATTACGACTGTGAACAGCCCCATAGAACTGTATGGGCAGTGAGTTGGCATGCAGAATTATTTTGCAATGCAATGGATAAAGTGTAAATACACCCTGAAAGGTTTGGATGAATCATTAATGTGATTCCTTCTTATAATTCTGAGAGCACAGAGGAGCTGGCTTACTGTCCCAGGGCAATGTGTGATCTTTTCTGTATGCAGGGTGCCTAGTTTCATATTCCTGACCATTAGCCTATCTGCATGAGTGCACTGGACAAGTATACAGTCACTAAACACTAATGTGCATCTAGTAGAGTGGGTCAGCAGAACGTAACATGTGTATATGTATATATATATATACCAGTCTTTATCAGGGCTGTGGAGTCGGTACAAAAATCGTCCGACTCCTCAGTTTATGAAATTACCGACTCCAACTCCAGCTACCCAAAATGGCTCCAACTCCGACCCCTTAGTCTAATATTTACCAGGACTGTGGATTTGGTACAAAAATCATCCGACTCCTGACTCCGACTCCAGGTACCCAAAATTGCCCTGACTCCGACTCCACAGCCCTGGTATATATATTACATTTTATTTATTTTATTTAAGTATTTATATAGCGCCAACATATTATGCAGCGCAGTACAGAGTATATTGTTTTGTCACTAACTGTCCCTCAGAGGGGCTCACAATCTAGTCCCTACTATAGTCATATGTCTATGTATGTATCATGTAGTGTGTGTATCGTAATCTAGGGCCAATTTAGGAAGAAGCCAATTAACTTATCTGTATGTTTTTGGGATGTGGGAGGAAACTGGAGTACAGTACTCAGAGGAAACCATGCAGACACGGGGAGAACATGCAAACTCCTTGCAGATGTTGACCTGGCTGGGATTCAAACTGGGGACCCAGCGCTGCAAGGCGAGAGCACTAACCACTACGCCACTGTGCTGCCCATTTTACAATAGAGAGTCTATTTGGACATGGAGGGTGAATTGTTACATGCTGGAGGAGTTATCTTAAGAGGGGTCAGTAAGGCATAAGGCATAAGGGTGCTTTATGTTAGTGTGGGTTTATGTTGGTAAGGATTAGTAGGATTAGTAGTAAGAGTAGTATTTCCTGTTGGGGGGCATTATGGCTTCACTGCATTGCGAGCTCAGGAGCCACAATCAAACGCTTTAGGCCAGTTTCAGACCATAAACCGACGTGAGCGGTGCACGCACCCGATGTACTGCATCACACTGTCAAAATCAGACCTTCAGGGAACACTGTGCTATTGCGCAGTGTTTCCTGTCTGGTCACCGGCCAAACAGGAAGTGACGCACGCTTGCCGTCACTTCCTGCTTAACCACTTAAAGACCGCAATGTTAAACCCCCCTAAAGACTAGGCCTCGCTGCAGGGCCGCACAACTCAGCACACAAGTGATCACCCCCCCTGGTGGGGTCTGATTGCTCCCCCAATGCTTCTTTTTTTTTTTTTTTGTAAATATTTTTGTCATTAATTTTTAAATAAAAATGCTTATTTTCTTTCGTATTTTTACCCCTCTCCCTCCCTCCCCCCGTCAGCCTATCACAGCGGATCGCTCCTGAGTCCCACATGGGGACAGCTGTGTCAAACGGCTGTCCCGAGTACAGCACTGCCTTAGATCACAGCGCTGTACTAAGTAAATAGACGGCGGTTTCGCCATCTAACAGTCTCCTAGCGGCGATCACCGCTGGGAGACTGATCGGGAAGTGGAGCTCCGTCATGCATTCGGAGATGCGCGTGCAGCGGCGTGCGCGATCTCCTGCAAATCACCGCCCAAGGACTTGATGCCAATTGGCGTTGGGCGGTCCTGGGGCTGCCGCTTGATCACGCCCATGGGCGTTAGGCGTATAACGATGAAAAGAGCTTCTGTATGATGCAGCTGTGCATTTTGGTTCCTTCATACAGAAGCTCTTTTCTTCGTTATACGGTCAGTTGTTTTCTTCTGTGGAGGCACTTATCATGGTGCTTATCTTTAGACTCACTGTAGTTGAGTTCATGGGCGTTAGGCGGTCGTTAGGTAGTTAAGGGATGCGGAAGTGCAACGTCGGGTCGGTAATTTTTTTTAGATCCACATGTCGCCATACATGAACATGACTTCCGGGATGACACAGATCACCGCATGTCGCCGCATCGCCGCAGCGTTTTGACCTGCGTCAGAGATGCAGCGAAAACGTCACTTCCGTCGCAATGTGCAGTAAAGTCTCCATAGACTTTCATTGCACGACGGTGGGGTGGTGTATAAATCCCTCACGCTGTGAAAGCCAAATATACGGCTTGATTCACTAAGGCAAATAGCATGCCTTATCCGAGTTAACACACCTTATCATAGATAACACGCCTTATCCAAGTTAACATCCCTTATTAGAGATAACAAGCCTTATCAGAGTTCACAACCATTATCAAAGTTAACACGCCTTATCAGAGTAGCATAGCATGCGCTATGAACCTGCCGGGGCTCAGGGCAGGTCGAGTGGAGCACTCGTCATTGCCAATTAGCAGGCATAAGTTTGTAGCGCTCGCTATGCTACCCTGATAAGGCGTGTTAACTTTGATAATGTGTGTTAACTCTGATAAGGTGTGCTATCTCTGCTAATGAGTGTTAACTCGGATAAGGCATGCTATTTGTCTTAGTGAATCAAGCCCATAGTGTATGCTTTATTTACTTTTGAGGTTAAGTATGCAAAGCTGGCGTGGGATTGCTAGGACAAAGAAGGGGAATATTTTTGTTTTATTTTAAGAAGGATTAGAAATAGTTTTCATAAGCTGGTGACATAGCATTACATTATTGTGATAGGTAGCCTGGTATAGGTGCCCCTAGTATAGGTAGCCTGGTATAGGTGTCCCTAATATAGGTAGCCTGGTATAGGTGCCGTCAGTATAGGCAGCCAGGTATAGGTGCTCCCAATATAGGTAGCCTGGTATAGGTGCCCCCAGTATAGGTAGCCTGGTATAGTTGCCCCCAGTATAGGTAGGCTGGTATAGGTGCCCCCAGTATAGGTAGCCAGGTACAGGTGCCTCCAATATAGGCAGCCTGGTATAGGTGCCCCCAGTAGAGGTAGCCTGGTATAGGTGCCCCCAGTATAGGTAGCCTGGTATAGTTGCCCCCAGTATAGGTAGCCTGGTATAGTTGCCCCCAGTATAGGTAGAAAAGCTAGTACAGATAAAAAAACACAGGGACACCGGGAGCCCGATATCGTGTATTATCGTTGTGTGAGATGGTCTACTGAAGATAAAATATACTCACAATTCTGGGTTGCTGTTTAGGCAACCACCATCAGAACATGTGGAGAAGTACCGTCTCCACTCGGCCTTGTCCGGTCGCTGCTCCCAAAAAGTACTACTATAATGAGCTTACAGTAAGTATAACCCCACTCAGTGGGATGTAAATGGGTATCAAAACACTGTAGGAGGCGCCCTTAATCTCGTTATGACATATATAACCAATTCATAGGTAAGTATAGTGTGTCTTACCTGTGCGCCCACGCTGTACACCTTCTGGCTAACAGCACTCTATTTGACCTGAGGAAGCGACTTGTAGTCGCGAAACGCGTTGTCTATCCATTGTGCTATAATAAACCCAATTTTATGATTTACGTGTGTACGAGCCTTCATATCAGGTAAGACACACTATACTTACCTATGAATTGGTTATATATGTCATAACGAGATTAAGGGCGCCTCCTACAGTGTTTTGATACCCAGTATAGGTAGCCAGGTATAGGTGCCCCCAGTATACATTAGCCAGGTATAGGTGCCTCCAATATAGGTAGCCAGGTATGTGTGCCCACTGTATAGGTAGCCTGGTATACAGTAGGTGCTCCTAGTATACTCCTCTATCTATTATTAGAAAACACATGTTTAGCATTTGTATTTATTAATCCACAATCAGGTTTCTTTTCTGCCCATTATGCTGTCCTGCCTGCAGTATGTGGAGCACAGTAGGGAAGGTTAATGGCGAGTGTAGATTGGGATGTGCAGCACACAGCTGCTGCTCTGCACATTGTTCCCAGTGATAAGAGAGCACATCTTGCTGTAATAACGCACATCCCCATAGGGCTCAGTGACTTTGGCAGCAGAGAACACAAGAAGCAGCAAGAGGCAGAGGCACACCAGAGATTACTGCGCCTCCATTACAATGAACAGCTGATGAGACTCCTACTACAGCTCCACACAACAGCCAAAAGAACAACAGCTGCTAACAGTGCGATCCGAATATAAAAAGCCTCTTTGGCCACAGATCTCTATGAATGGTGGAAAAGAAATGCATCTAAATCTGAAGACTGACTGTGACATCTCTGGCTCACTATGACCCTAGTGGGGTTAGCTTGGCCATACACACAATCAGATGATCTACAGCACGTTAGCATTCTGCAGTTTAGCACAGTTGGGCCTGGTGAACATGTGCTGAACGGAAGCATGTCCATGTTTCATTCAGTCTATCAATGTCCCACAGGGAGAAGCCCCAAAGGGGAGGAGCAGTGTGGATCAATGAGTATACATCACTCAGTGTAGACAGTATGCTACGTCCAGTTCAGCTTCACTGCCCTCTGGGGAGAAATAGCCAAAACATGACTCTTATTAGATGAGTAACACTGGAGAGTCCATGGACCATTTCATGATTAATATATTTTTTTACTTAAACTTGGAACACAGAACCTAGAGATTACTGGTTCTCTCAACTCTAGCAGAGAAGGCCAGGCATGGGGTCAGAATTGACCTAAATGGGCAATTGCGATGAGAATGGGGTGCCCAGCTGTCCAAAACAGGGACTCCCACCTCATTATTATTATTTTCCAGAGAACGCCATCCCATGTTTACCTGAATTCTAACCCTGAGCCTAATAGCCTGGATCTGGGTTAGATAGTCAATATGTCGCTGTGCACTCAATACTAGTTACCGATAAGATGTCTATTTGTCTATATGCAGTAGAGTCCTAGTTTTCCTGAAATCCACTAACCAGCAGTCTCTCAACCAATCAGCACAAATCACCAGCAGTACTCACAGAGGTAAAGGGCAAATTCTTAGACTGTTTGTGGTCTCTGCATAAAGACTGGGTTCCACAGATCACCCACAGTTAAAGGGAACCCGAGGTCAGAGGGATATGGAGGCTGCCATATCTATTCAAATGAGAACAATGCCAGTTGCCTGGCAGCCCTGTTGATCTTCTGGTATTAGTAGTGTCTGAGTCAAACCCCTGAAACAAGCATGTGCCTAGTCCAGTAGAACCTGAGTCAGCTGAGTCAGAGTACCTGATCTGCTGCATGCTTGTTCAGGGTCTATGGCTAAAAGGATTAGGATCGGTAGGACTGCCAGGCAACTGGTATTGTTTAAAAGGTAATTAATATGGCAACCTCCATATACCTCTCACATCCAGTTCCCTTTACTATACCTGAATTTACTGTAGTTTAAAGGGATACTGTAGGGGGGTCGGGGGAAAATGAGTTGAACTTATCCGGGGCTTCTAATGGTCCCCCACAGACATCCTGTGCCCGCGCAGCCACTCCCCGATGCTACAGTCCCGCCTGCGGTTCACTTCTGGAATTTCTGACTTTAAAGTCTGAAAACCACTGCGCCTGCGTTGCCGTGTCCTCGCTACCCCTGATGTCACCAGGAGCGCACAGTGCAGGCACAGACCATACTGGGCTTGCGCAGTACGCTCCTGGTGCCATCAGCGGGAGTGAGGACACGGCAACGCAGGCGCAGTGGTTTTCAGGCTTTAAAGTCTGAAATTCCAGAAGTGAACCAGAGGCGGGGCCGAAGCATTGGGGAGTGCCTGCTCAGGCACAGGATGTCTGTGGGGGACCATTAGAAGCCCTGGGTAAAGTCAACTCATTTTCCCCTGACCCCCCCTACAGTGTCCCTTTAACATTGAATACAGAGTTCATGATATGTACTGTATATAGAGTTGGGTACAGTACTGTATTAGCTGGGCCTATTTTTAACATCAAGCAACCAGAATGCACACTAATTTATCCAGCATCAGCCTTGTCCTGTCAGTGTCGAACAACCGAGCCTCTACTGTACGTCTATCACTGAGTCATTACGTTTTGGGATCCTATTGTGTGAAAATTGATGAACAATTGGTTAATGAGACTGGTGCTTAGGTTACATTGCTGGATGACCTGAACTTATTTACTTATGAAAGATATTTGTTTGCCCCTGTATAATTGTTTGGGTGAAGAGATTTGGCCATAGGTTAACCCATACTATACCCAACACTTCCTTTTTAGGGAAGAGGTGGGAAAGACCCCTTTGCCAAACAACTTCGGGACAAGGTTGCTCTCCAGGGGAGTGGGAAGTGAGAGGGGGAGCTTTGCTGCGCTCATCGAACGTTACCCCTCCAATACTGTAAGGAGCACAACCTGATTTGGTACATAAAGGGAGGCTACACCTCTGCATGTAATACTATGAACATAATTAGTATAATTGGGCATATAATTAGGCACCCCACTCATCTTTTTGTGCATTGCTTTCCATAAGCTCTCTGCATTTGATCAGGTATTTGTAATGATCCGCTCAGCTGCCTGCGCAGGCAGGCAGCTTTTTGACCACTGTTCAGGTCTGCATTCTGCAGGTCTCTGGAAGAGAGACCTTTTGTCAGTTTTGCAGCTTGCTGCTGCTGGGGAATTTGCATACGTTGGTCATGCAAATTTCCTAGCCACATCCTCTGGAGGTTTGTACTATAAATACCATGTGATATCACAGACCTTGGCTGGTCATAAGGGTTTGTCCTGTGAAACACTCCTGGAGTGTCAGCCTTGCTTATTGTTTGAAGATTAGCCTAGAGTAATTCGTGGGACTGCACTAGGCAGGTTCCCTAGTACAGTTAGGATTGCATATCTGTTTTGTTTGTCTGTTGCGATTGTCCTGTCCCAGCGGTGGTCGACAGGAGGTTGTTCTGATCTTTGTTCTTGGAGTATAGCTGGAGCAGCGGTTGCTACCAGCTATCTCATCTGATCTGTCTTGTCTGGATCGCACTCGCCTTGCGCTAGTGCTGTGGATCCTTCTGTTCTGTCTACCTGGATCGCACTAGCCTCTAGTGCTGTGAATCCGTCTGATCTCCATCTCTCTTGCTGTACTTGGATCGCACTTGCTCTGGCAGAAAGAGCAGTGGATCCAGCCCGCTCTGCTTCTATACTTGGATCGCACTCGCTCTTCCGGAAAGAGCAGTGGATTGTATCTCTCACTTATTCCTGTTTTCGTGTATCTGTCTTGTCTGCTACGAACGCTTGCTGGAGGCTGGTTAGTTAGGCGTGCTTGTCTCTGTTGTGCTTAACACGCGGAGACCGCGCCGAAAACGCGTTCGCTGTTGCGAATGAGTGCGGTGTTCGCGTTTAGTTAGCGTTTGTTATTTTCCTTATCTTCTCATTGTATGATTTGCTGTGCCTTTGCTACTCTCGTGCTCTGCCTTGCTGTAGCCTTGTGTCACCTCTGGCAATCGCCTCTCTCGCGATTGCGTTCCTACTTCATATCTGCTGTTGTGTATGCACCGTCGCGGGTTGGCGACTAGTTTGGTGCACACACATACAATCTGTCCCTTTGCTCAATCTCATTCGCAATCGCTTCTCAGGCGATTGCGTTCTCACTCGGTCTTCTTTGTTGTGTGTCCACCGTCGCAGGTTGGCGACTAGATTGGTGGACATACATACATTCCTCCTCTGTGCTTATTCTGTCTTGTGTCGCTGTTAGCAATCGCCATCTCCTGCGATTGCCTTCTCACCTTATCTTCATGGTTGTGTGTTCATCGTCGCGGGGTGGCGACTAGATTGGTGGACACGCATACCCTCTGTCGCTTTGCTCTCTCTCTTTCAGGGCTAGGCTATCTTGCTCTGCGTTTCTTCCCTTCGTACAATTCCTGTCTGGCGTCTGTGGCAGGGCAGAGGACCTGTTCCTCTGCACTCCACAGCTCCACCTGCCGAAAGGAATTTCCCTCTACAGGTGCGTTGTACCTTTTACTGGGTTCCCTCAAATTATACGCTTGTGGAGGATTTCCGCAGTGTCAGCGCGCGTTCTGTGCGCTGATCACGGAGAGAATTCCACAATCATTACAGTATTCAGTTGTAGCCTTCAGAAACAACTATACGATGCTCAAAATCAATGAAGTATTCTATAGAACAGGAACTCCACATACTATGGCGTTTAGGACTGATATTTTTTTTTTTAATGCAAGCCTAGACTCAACTTAGACTTCACATTAGAATTAACACAGCTCAATGACCCGTGTTGAAATAAACACATTTGATAAAACTTGTTGGATCGGACATTTAGTGGAGGTTTATGAGGTTCGGCACCGAGCTTAGATATCTTAAAATAGTCAAACCAAGTTTTTTTCAAAATTTCTTGGAGCTGACCCTTCTCATGTATGAATATTTATAGCATGGCAATTGTCTGTGTACAGTATTTATCAAACTTCATTTACCGGTAGTTGGGATAGCTGCCCAGTTTCATTTCAGTATCACTACCATCTTAGCCTTATGATTTCTAATAACTGTTGCGTCTTGATCAGAACTTACCAAAGGTCATGGGTTATAACCATTAGAATGAACATTTTGGGGTCCGTAGGAAAAACAATTTCAACCACCTCACAAGGGTGGACTGCACCTTTCTTTAGTGCACTTGAAGCTGAGGATAGGTCAAGACTTTATGAAATAACGGTCCCAAGTCCAACTATACACTAAGGTCCTGTTGTTGGGTTCTGTTAAAGAATTTAGGTGCATTCACTGAGGAGAGTAGTAGACTATGAGAAGCATTTTAAGCTCTATGAGTTAATATCTGGATGAAATCAAAGCCTGTGCAACATCTCTCAATACCAAGTCCACAGTGGCGTAGCAATAGGGGGTGCAGAGGTAGCGACCGCATCGGGGCCCTTGGGCCAGAGCGGCCCTGAAGGTTCCACCCTCTATCACAGTATTAGCTCTCTATTTGTCCTGTGCTGGTAATAATCACTTCTATAGATGCTTTGAATATTAGTAATCATTAACACACTGTTCTCCATCCCCTTCTTGCACCTCTATTACTGTGGATGACCTCGGCAGGTTTTGGTGCGCCATATCACTTGTTATGTATAGAGTGCTTGGGGGGGGGCATGTAAAACTTGCACCGGCGCCCATAGTTCCTTAGCTACACTCCAACCTGAATTATCGCAAATTCTTTCTGTTTTAAGAAAGCAAACTTTTGTTTAGCTACACCACTGCAAGCCCATTCTTTCATGGTTAAGTCTGGGGTATATTTTTCCACTTATGTTCTAATTTAGAAACTCGCCCGGCCTATTAAAATAGCATATACCGGTACTTCAGAAAGGGTCTTTACAACCAGTTCTTGGGTTAGCTGGGTTTCGCCCTCATCTGCTTTGAAACACAGATGGCTAAGCTGAAGACAGCCAGAGAACATAAGGTTTGGGAGCAACCAAGATCTCTAAAAGTTGAGCTGAAAATTGTGCTAAAACAAAGTGTTTCACTTACCTGGGGCTTCTGCCAGCCCCATGCAGTCTTCCTGTCCCGCGCCGGTCCTCCAAGATCCTCCAGTCTCCCGCCGCCAGCTACTTCCGTTACCATCGACTTGTAAGTCGGCGGCAACTGCGCCTGCTTGCCCCGCGTACCTTTTTCTGCGCTCCAGCCCGTAATAGCCTCCTGCACTATTTGCGCAGAATGCTTTTGCAGCTGGAACGCAGAAAAAGATATGCGTTGCTCGGGGTGCACAGGAGCAGTTGACGGTAACAAAAGTAGCTGGCAGCGGGAGACCGGAGGATCGTGGAGGAGCGCGGGACAGGAAAGCTACATGGGGCTGGCAGAAGACCCAGGTAAGTGAAACATTTTGTTTTAGCACAATCTTCAGTTTAAGGTAATCAAATGTAATGATCTTATTAGTAGGAACTATGTCAATCAGTTGCTTAATGACAAACTTAGCCGACCCACCTGTATTTGGGATTGCTAGAATTTCCAGTCAAGTCAGAAACCCAATAGTCAATAAGCAGATAAAAAAGGTATATAAAGGACTCACTTGAAAAGTGACTTTATTTTAGCACTGTACAACGCGTTTCACCACTATAAGTGGCTTTCTCAGGTCATTAGCAGTGGGATTAGGAGACATGTATCAATCTCAAGCGCCCCATAATGGGATGAAGGGGGACCATTGTTCAGGACCTATAAATCGAAGTCTCAACATCTTCCAGACTTAAAGAGTAGTTTTTCTAGGCCCTATAGGATGGGATTTGTTATGCCTAGAGGCAAAGCTTTATACTCTGTGGCATCCACAAACTGAATAATGGTTGTGGAGAGCAGGTTAGAAACCTTTTATTCTTTTTATACTGTACATCTTGGGATCTGCAAACCTAAATTCCTTGCACTGCACTGCTAAGATTCCTGACTTTCCGAGCGATACCTCTAAACTCTGCCGACAAGAGCTCTTCAACTAAAGCCCTCAGAGATATAACGATGATCTGATGTGGAGTCTAGTGCTGAAATATAGCAGTCTGTGTATGGCCTGCACAACAACTGGATCCAGAACTGCTTCCAAAACACAGCCAGAGCCGACAATTATCTTGGGACCATGCTGGGTACCCTTGTCAAAGAAGGCCATTTACAGAGTGCTGGAACTCATATGAGCCTTTGCTAGACCAACCATGTTAGTTCAGGAAGACAGAGTGAAGTGCAACCCTGAGGCTATGAACACACATAGCAAAAACGCTTGCGTTGCGGAAAACACAGCGGTTTTACCGCTAATGGAAGTAAATGGGCCGCATAAAAAAGCGCATATAAAAACCGCATATGCGTTTTTGATGCGTTTTTAAAAACGCTGGTTTTGTTGCATGCTTTTCAAAAACGAAAGTCAATGGTAACGCAATGGTAAGTGTTTTTCATGCTTTTTTATATGCTTTTTTTTTTTGGTCTTCTTAGTGATTTGCATAAAATGCAATTGAAAAACGTATGGAAAACACATACAAAACGCATGTGCATTTTGTATATGCAAACCACAAACGCATAAAAACGCCTGCAAAATGCTACAAAAACGCATATGCGGGAAAAACTAACAAAATACGCACATGAAAAAAAACTCTGCACATGGCAGAAAACTTGACCTTTCATGCACAGCCATTCGTGCACCCAACCTGAAGTGGAAGATTTGTCACCCTATCCAGTCAGCCAGATGGCTGCAAGAAAAATCTAGCTGGATTACAATGGGTAGCCAAACAATAATTCTGTTGCTTGTCATGGGGTAGTTTGCCTTCTTAAAACAGAAGGTATTTGCCAAAATTCATCTTTAAGTGAGCGACTGTGGTCTCCCACAATGCATCACTGCTGAAAATGCATCCAGAACCACTGGTGTATAGCAAGCCTACAGCCTATAAATTTTACAGAGCCACATCAATCCAACATGCAGACAGCCTGTTTCGGACTTTTGCGTAGAATTTGCTCTGTAAAATATATAAGTTATAGGCTGCTATACACCAGCGGTTCTGGATGCAGACCTGGCTTCAGGGGAATAAAGAGATCATTTACATATTCGGCACTGATGCATTGTGGAAGACCACGTTCACTCACTTAAAGCTGAATTTTTTGCAAATACCTTCTGTTTTAAGAAGGCAAACTGCACTAAGCATTGCTTTTTAGTGTGGGGGGTTTTCAGTCCCTTTTAGTCCTCTATACTGTCCTAGTAGTTTTGGATCACCCTGAGCTGCTTGGGTATTCTCTCTTTGCGGGGCTAATTTATGCCAGCCAGAATAAAAAAAGAGGCATAACTGAAGTTCTGCTTGTAGCAACCAATCCAGTGGCATAGCTAAGGACCTGTGGGCCCAGATGCAAGTTTTACATTGGGGCCCCCCAAGCACTCTATACATAACAATTTATATGGTGCACCAAACCCTGCCAATGGCAACTACAATGTCAGAGGTGCAAGAAGGGGATGGGGAGCAGTTTGTTAATGATTACAACTATTCAAAGTATCTATAGAAGTGATTATTATGAACACAGGACCATTAGAGAGCTAATACTGCAGTGGCCCAAGGGCCCTGATGCGGTCGCAACCTCTGCACCCCCTATTGCTACGCCCCTGAACCAATCAAATTCCTTGCTTCATTGAACAGTGGAGGCCTGAAGGGTTGCCCTGAGCAATGACTCCACCATAGCACCAGTTTTCTCTGCACAGCCTGGATAAATCAGCTCCACAGTATTTAGCCAATGGAAAGTGATGAAATTGACACAACTGCTCAGGTGAGAAGCCTCAATATTATATACATCTCACTATGTTTTCCTTATTGCCTTTGAAGGACAACTGAAGTGAGAAGAATACGGAGGCTGCCATTTTTATTTCCTTTTAATTAGTACCAGTTGCCTGGCAGCCCTGCCGATCTATTTTGCTGCAGTAGCGTCTGAATAACACCAGAAAAAAGCATGCTGCTAATCTTGTCAGATCTGACAATAATGTCAGAAACGCCTGATCTGCTGCATGCTTGTTCAGGATCTATGACTAGAGGTATTAGAGGCAGAGGATCAGCAGGATAGCCAGGCAACTGGTATTGCTTAAAAGCAAATAAATATGTCAGCCTCCATATACCTCTTGCTTCAGTTGTCCTTTAAATGTAACACGTATCTAGTGCATTTAAAATAACTATGCTGTGTTCCTTTTTTTCTTTCTCTGCCTGAAAGAGTTAAACATCAGGTATGTAAGTGGCTGACTCAGTCCTGACTCAGACAGGAAGTGACTACAATGTGACCCTCACTGATATAAAACACTTTCCAACAGAAAATGGCTTCTGAGAGCAGGAAAGAAATAAAAAGGGTCAATAGTTCATAGATTTTAGCTCTGGCAAAAACAATAAAACAGTTAAAACTTAAAAGTAGCTTTAAACATAAAATGGAATATCTTAAAAACTCATTTTAGGATAAGGAAGATAGATACAATTGTTTATTTCATTAGTTGATTTTCTCTTCGGGTGTCCTTTAACCAGTACACTATCCAGCCACTGTCACACTGTCCAGCCATTTAGCTTGAGGAGGTTCTGTTGTGGTTGTAAGTTCACTAACCGCAGACCACACACTATGCCCAGAACACCGATACGAATAAATAACCCTATGTATTGATTTTACTGCACAGAATTATAAGGTTTCTGCAGAATAAACATTTTTCGGTGTTATGATGAATGCAAAAAAAAAAAACCGGAAAAAAACACAACATGTATCTGGCTTTACAGCAGAATCTATCCCAGCGCGATAAATGATAAGTGTGATCAGCGGCGTATGTGTCATAACCGAACCCATTGATGCATTCATTTAACAAGCTAAGTGCAAACACAGCTCAAGTGCTATAGCGAGATTCATTCAAGCAGTATAGAGATGTAAGGCACAGCGTTCACCTTGGCTCCTTGCGCTTGCTACAACCCAGACGGCTCGCTAAGGCTTGAGCATGTAGTTACCATGTCAGAGCAAACCTTGGCGGTACTGGGGTTGCAGTTAAATGCAATGCAATTAAAGGTATAATGAAACAGCTGTGAAGGGTTAAGTAGAAATGATTGTCTATGGAAGCAGAGAAATAGAGGCAACCATCTGATTCCCTGCTATAGTCTAAGTTGCCTTCAAGCCACATCTAAATCACAAGATGCTATGGCATCTGCCTATCGATATAGCACATTTCCCTATGTGTGTCTGTCTGTCTATTCTTCCTGTGTGTCCGTCTCTACATGTAGTAATATAGAACACCACTGTGATCAAAGATGTTGATATATTACTAAGACATCCAAGGACAGACTCCATATGACCAGGGATGAGATCTGACAGTCCATAGGATCATCCATTAGATATCTAACCAGACTTTTAATTCCCAAATCATGCAATATTTAAGGCACATCACTTTTCCTCTTGGGAAGGGTATGGCCAATCAATGAGCTGTAAGAATCACACACAATCCATACATTCCTTACTGTATACCATGTGATAATCAAATTGGTTGAAAGTTAAAAGTTGGCTCATGTGTGGACTCCCTGAAAACAGTTAAATATGATTCTGGCTAACTGCAAAAAATGAGATACTATAGAAAGGTTAAAATCCAACCACATTGAAGGACCACTGATCAATACATGAATTAAGTATAAGGAATAACACTAGCATGTATAGTGCCGGTTAGGACATGCACCTACTTTCCAACATAATGTCAGATTTCTAACACTGGTGAGCCTATCCAGCCATTATCCTTTCCAGTGACCTCACCAGGAGCTAGAGAAAAAAGTTGCCGTATTTCTCAATGGTCGGTAGTCAAGATCCAGATCACAAACCGATTATCTTAATGACAGATCTGTCTTTGTATGGGCAGCCTTAAGGGTAACCTCACACATATCGATCCTGCAAGATTCGGATCCATTTATCCAATCTCGAAACCAGCTGATTTGGCTTATTGAAAACTTTTTCATCGATTTCAAGGGATCGGCAAGAAAACCGAGCTGTGGGGCGCGGCAGAAGATTTGGATCGATACTGTGGAAATCAATAGTTCTGTTTTGCATCAGAACGACCAAAAAAAAAAAATAATCCATCGATCAGCGTCTGTTGACTTTGCATGAAAATTGGATCGAACATTGGAACGTTTAATCTGGTAGACTTAAAAATACTACCCCATTATTAGTGATATTATTATCAATTAAAATTAGCTATCTTTAAGTGGAATCGCATAGAGATGGATGCTGTGTGATCCACCTCTATCCCTGATCGCTCACCCACATAAAATGTAAAATGGAATTGAAGGGCGATGTGGATGGCTGCCTCCTTCTGCAGCATTGTTCTCACTGACCTGCATGGGAGCCTCGTGTCTCATGCTGCCCGATCCGGCTGCGGAGGATAGCGGGAGGCTGGCGCTGCTGGCCGCTGCTGAAAGCTCTCAACACGCTCGCTGCTTCCTGACCGGCTCTCAGATCAGCACCGGGAGCTGTCCGCTGCTTTCATCTACTCCCTGCCTGCCCGCCGCGCCGCCTCTGGATCTTGTAGTCTGCCAGCTGCCCGTCTGCCCGTGACTGCAGCTCTAGCATCTGCCGCACGCAAACTACCACTCCCACAATGCATCGCTCCGCAGCCGTCCATCTGCCAGCTTTCTGTACAATAGAGTGGCTACACACAGTCAGTGGAAAGTGAAAGGGGCCAGGAAAGAAGCTGCGGTTTCTGCAATTCTACATGAAATTAAAGGACAACTGAAGGGAGAGGGATGTGGAGGCTAGGCTGCCATATTTATTTCATTTTAAGCAATAACAGTTGCCTGGCTACCCTGCTGCTGACCCTCTAATACTTTTAGCCATAGACACTGAACAATCATGCAGATTAGATATGTTTCTGGCATTGTTAGATTCGCTGCATGCTTGTTTCTGGTGTTATTCAGACACTGCTACAGCCAAATAGATCAGCAGGGCTGCCAGGCAACTGGTATTGGTCAAAAGGAAATAAATATGGCAGCCTCCAAATTCTTCTCACTTTAGTTGTCCTTTAAATACCATACAGTATTAGGGTTGCCACCTTTTGGGTAAAAAAATACCGGCTTGGGGGTGTGGCATGGTGGGTGTGGCCTAAAAGTGGGTGTGGCCTGTTACACCCTTTTTTACAAAATTGCTCAAGCGACTGCAAAAATTGAACAGGAAGAAGAGGGCATGATTACAACAGATTATGGTTGATAATAGGCAGAACATTAAAATATAGAGGCCTATCCATGGTATCCCATAGATGTGACTCCCAGCCTGTGAAGAGAAATTAAAAGGTCCTATCTATCGTACAGCCAGCCATTATTGTTGCGTATTTATATAGCACTGACATATTCTGCAGCACATTACAGAGTACATAGTCATGTCACTGACTGTCCTCAGAGGAGCTCACAATCTAATCCTACCATAGTCATAGTCTAATGTCCTACCATATTATTATTATTTATATAGCATGGACATCTCCTGCAGCACATTACAGAGTACATAGTCATGTCACTGACTGTCCTCAGAAGGCCTCACAATCGAATCCTACCATAGTCATAGTCTAATGTCCTACCATATTATTATTATGTATTTATATAGCACTGACATCTTCTGCAGCACTGTACAGAGTACATAGTCATGTCACTGACTGTCCTCAGAGGAGCTCACACTATAATCCTACCATAGTCATAGTCTAATGTCCTACCTTATTATTATGTATTTATATAGCACTGACATCTTCTGCAGCACATTACAGAGTACATAGTCATGTCACTGACTGTTCTCAGAGGAGCTCACAACCTCCAATAGTCAGTCTAATGTCCAACCATATTATTATTATGTATTTATATAGCACTGACATCTTCCACAGCACTTTACAGAGCACATAGTCTTGTAATTAACTGTCCTCAGAGGAGCTCACACTCTAATCCTACCATAGTCATACTCCAAATGTCCTACCATATTATTATTATGTATTGAGCGCATAGTCATGTCACTGACTGTCCTCAGAGGAGCTCACAACCTAATCTTACCATAGTCAAAGTCTAATTTCCTCCCATATTCAGTGTTCTCCCCAGGCCCTTTTAGCTGGGTGCTGCACCCGGCTAGATTTGGTGACCACCCGGCTGTCATCGGCTCAGCTCCTCACCTCCTCCTATGCTGTAAGCAGAGTTCCCTGCATTTTGCTCTCGCCCCACCCGGCTAATTTTTCATGCCACCCGGCTACTATTTCATGCCACCCGGCTGGAAACAAATTCTGGGGAGAACACTGCATATTATTATATTTTTACTGTATATAGCAGTGACATCTCCTGCAGCACTGTACAGAGCGCACAGTCATGTCACTGGCTGTCCTTAGGTGCTCACAACCTAATCTCAACTCTACCGTAGACCAGGCTTGGTCTCGCGAGTAATCATGAGTGGTTACTCATGATTTAAATGAGGATTAATTGCTGCAGGTGTGCGGCAGGGATATAAGGTGTTAATTACCTATAATTCCACCCTGCGCTTCAAAGAAGCTGCATGCGTCCTATTGGTCGCATTACAAGCCTCACTACAGGCATTTCCTCCTTCAAGCCGGAAGGAGGAAGTGCCCATAGTGAGGCTTGCAATGCATCCAATAAGACGCATGCAGCCTGTTTGGAACGCAGGGCGGAAGGCGGAATTATAGGTAATTAACACCTTATATCCCCGCCGCACACCTGCAGAAATTAATCCTCATTTGAATCACAAGTAACCATTCGTGGTTACTCGTGAGAGCAAACCTGCCGTAGACACAGTATAATGTTACCATCAAGCTTAGAGGAATTGTGAGGGAGAAGACCGCTGGAGAAGACCGGAGCTGCCGCGAGGGACACAGACACAGGCTGGAAGTAACCCCAGGTAAGTAAAAAAAAAAAAAAAGCTTAGTTCACCTCGCAACTCAGGTTCAAATGTAGATAGTTACCTAAAGAGGGGAAGCCTCAGGGTCCTATGAAGGCTCCCCTCGCTGCTCTGATGTCCCGTCACTGAGCGCAGCCCTCCTGGAAGATTACCAACAACGCATTGTCACTAATCCTATCGGGGCCCCGCAGCACGTCTTCCTGGATCATGGCCACGCGAGGCAGCTCACACATGCGCAGTAAGTCGGAGCCTCAGACGCCGTGCTACTGCGCAATTTTGGACAGGCTTGTGCGACCACGATCCAGGAAGACGTGCTGCGCAGCCCCGATGTGGGGGCGTCTGCGCTCAGAAATGGGGACCTTTAGACCACCCAGAGAGGAGCCACAATAGGATGCTGAGGCTTCGCTCTCTACAGGTTAGGAACTTACTTTTAATTACTTTAAATAACTTTGGCAATATGCACCTAGGAGGGCAGGCTTCCATTGCTCTCTCTCAAACAGCCCCAATCTCTCTCCACAGCTCAGGGAAGTAGAGAGCTATTCCTATAATGCAACAATGACACATTTCTGCTAATATAGAACACACAATGATGTCATTAGTGCAATATAGGAATGGCTGTGTTTCCCTGAACTGTATAACAGCAGCACTTGCATTCATCTTGTCTTTCCCTTCTCCAGTCTGAGGCTCGTCTGCTCACCTCTGACATTCCTGGTTCCTTGTGACACCGTATCCACCATCTCACCGACCTCCACTGTCCCCCTAATGTAAAATACCCTCGCACTGCCCGGTGCAGTACATTTTACTTGTCTGTCATTGGCTTTGGCTTCATACATGCGCCCCATGTGGTAGCCTAGCCGGCGTATACTTGGGCACATGTGTGACGACACCCATGTAATGCCTGACATACAGGTGGGGCACCTGTATGTAGACAGAGCCCAAAGCCAGTGACAGACAAGTAAAGTATACAGCACTAGGGGGAACATTTTACATTAGGGAGGACAGCGCGTTCCGTTGTGTTCGTCCCGATATTGCACGCCGTTACCGCCATGTTCCCGATCAAGCAAGTTTACATGTAACCAATTTCCAGAAACCCGAAATTTTGTTGCATCGTCAATCAAGCATGCTCTTAGCGGCACCAATTATCATCCCATGAGGTCATAATGATCTAATCAGATGGTCGATTTGCCGCAAAGTCGCCTGATGTATGGCCACTTTTTAGATGAACCCACGGGAATAGTTTTTAGAGTCTGTGTGGGAATGAAAAGGGAGATGACTGGGGGAGGAGAAGAGCTGCCTGATAAGAGAGACAGGGCTGCATGAATATAGGGGAACTGACAGAAGCCAGGCAGCTGCAGTGTAAACCTATATACAATTGTATGGGCAGAAAGTCATCCGCAGCACTGTATATAATATAACACAGGTACAGCAGAGCTTTGCACACTATTAAATACAAGTAAGAAAACCTACTCCATTATCATTGCTCAGCAATCATTCAATTAGTGCCTCCCCCTCCCTCGCTGGTCACTCGCTCTCCACAGTAGCTCAGGAGCAGGCAGCTAAAGTAAACAATATGCCAGCAAACTTTTCACACACTCTCTACCTCCTCGATTTTGACAGGGGTCAGCAGCATCTCCTCCACACTCACTAGCCAGAAGCCAGCCATCTCTCTCTTCCTGCTCGGCTTAAATTCCCTGTTCTGTTCGGCTCAGCCCCATCACACATGTACACACACAGCAGTGACAGACAGCACCTCTCCTATAGCAGCAGCATCTCCTTCTCCTGGCAGTCACAGCGCAGCTCCACACGTGACTGTATCTCTCTCCTCTCAGGCTGTTCTCACTCTGCGGGAGGAGGAGGGGGAGATGCAGCACATTCCTCTGCACACTAAAGTCAATCAATGTAATCAGCTCCGCAGTCGGCAGTGACCGGGAGCTGTGCAATCACCAAGGAGGAAGGGGGAGAGCAGGCTGTAGCCTCATCTAAGTTAGAAAAGTATTGTTATAACAGACCTGGCGTCTCCCCCTCTGTGGAATAGTCCAAATTACCGGGCAGATACATTGCCGGAAAAAACATTTTTCCGGCAGCGGCTTTTTAACTGATTTAACGGCTGTACCGGTGAGTTTCCGGCCAGGTGGCAACCCTATACAGTATATAAAAGAATTGCATCCAGGAGCGACTCGTCTTTACAGTAAATCGTTCGACTTTTATTTCTACCACATAGCAGGTAGTAAAAACGTGGTATTGGGATATTCTTACCTACCGAACGGCAAATACTGCGGGAGGAGTAGAGGACGTCGACGATCAATTTACCCAAACCTTGGTTCACACCAACCAATCTCCACTTCAGATCCTATTCAAGCGAGCTATCCGATCGATATTCAGATCTGACATTGATCGGATATAGAAGAAAGCTGGCTAATGCTAGGTACACACAATTCAATTACCCGTCAGATCAACGGGTGGGTCAATCCGATCATTTCCGATATGTCCAGTCTGCTCCCGTTCTATAACAGGATCAATTTTGTGCAGCAGTGATCTGAAAATGGATCCCGATATCGACCGGGAGCAGATCGAACAGATCAGAAATGAGCAGTTTGATCCATCGATCTGACAGGAAGTTGAATGGTGTGTGCCTAGCATTTAACACATACTTTATTTTTTATTCAAATTCTGATCAGATTTCCGATAATTTTTCCAACTGATTTTGATCGACAATGAATTGAAAGGACAGATCGATTTTGAGCTTGGGATTGGTTGCCGGCAATTAGCAGGCTGTATATAGTTCGATCATTTTCTTGATCAGAAGTAGGATCTGAAGGGAACATTGCATGGTGTGTGCCAGCCTTTAAAGCTCTGATTGCAAGGGGAAATGACTGTTGACCACTCTTTATTGCAATGCCGTGTTTTTGCTACTTCCCATGTCATTGGAGTAAAAGTTGAATGTTTTACTGTGAAGACGAGTTGCTCCTGGGTGCAATTCTTTTGTATATGGCCTAGTTGTATAGACCCTTTACTTGCATGTTGCACCACTGAAGAGTACAGTGTATTTTCGCATTGTGTGATGCACTTTTTCTACTTGGGAATCTTTTAGATGAAATGTCAGATCAAGTGCACACCCGACTGAGGTCGACTGAGGCCGCTGATGACGACCGCCCCAACCGATAATTAGGTGTATGTAGGACAGCCCTAACCCCCAGCGATGACGATCCCATTGTGCGCACTGCTCCCCGCCCACTGTGTGATGTCATGCATCCGCCGCTTGTCGTTCATGCATTGTCCCCCCCCCCCAGCATAGCAACACAGGGTGTCGTCAGCTACATAGCTGATATTCATTTGTGCAACCCAAATGGAACAGGACCTTTAGTTGGGTGATCCTCTGCATTGCATTTGCATGTACTGAGGCACCTTTCACACATACCGTATTTTTCGGACTATAAGACGCCCCGGACCATAAGACGCACCTAGGTTTAGAGGATAAAAACCAGAGGAAAAACTATATATATACTAAACCTGGTGCATCCATGATGAAGGGGCATCTTTTGAATTATGCCCCCTTTGTACCTCATATGTCTCCTTGTGTGCTCCTCTGTCCCCCTTGTGTCCTCCCCAATGCCCCTTTGTGTCCCCCTTGTGTCTTCCTCTATGCCCCATTGTGTCCCCCTTGTGTCCTCCCCTATGCCCCCTTGTGTCCTCCTCTATGTCCCTTTGTGTCCTCCTCTATGCCCCTTTGTGTCCTCTTCTATGCCTCTTTGTGCCCCCCTTGTGTCCTCCTCTATGCCCCTTTGTGTCTCTCTTGTGTCCTCCTCTATGTCCATTTGTGTCCTCCTCTATGCCCCTTTGTGTCTCCCTTGTGTCCTACTCTATGCTCCTTTGTGTCCACCTTGTATCCTCCTCTATGCCCTTTTGTGTCCCCCTGTGTCCTCCGTTTGTCCCCCTGTGTCCTCCTCTGCATGGGGACAGTACAGGGAGTCCCCGACATTGGGGCTGGTTGGAGGTTCATATTGGCAGGAATTCACAAGTCAGGAACTCCCTGCATTTGGACTATAAGACACAGTGACTTTTCTCCCCCACTTTTGTGGGAGAAGAAGTGAGTCCAAAAAATACAGTAACAGAATTTGTGTGTGATTTCCGTTTTAGCAAATTTGCCTCTTATGCAAGTCGATGGCCTCACATTTGACTTGCGTCGTCATGCGATTTTTCTGCAGGAAAAATACAGCCTACATGTATGTTTTTTTCTTTTTTCAGAACGCACATGCAATTTACGTATAATGTAAGTCAATGGAAACGCAGAAAAATCGCATTTGTCACGCAAAAATTGCATTCTATTTTGAAGTTAGGTAGATGCATTGTTTTAAATGAACTTCATTGATAGGTATGGGAAAATTACATTCTATAGAATCGCATAAAAAAACGCTAACAAAATCGGTATGGAAAAATTTGCAAAAGTACGAATTGCGTGAGAATTGCAAGTACGAAAAACCGTGTAAATTGCAGGGCTCAAAGTGTGACAGCTGCCTGAATTACTCGAAGAAGCCTTTTTCTGCCTTACTTGTGTGCTGGCATAGATGCTGAAATACGGTACAAAGTAAATGGAGCGTGTCAGACTTACCTTGCCATATAACTCCATGCAGCGGTGCTGGGCGCCCTGCAGATGTGCACAGCGGGTGATCTGTCCTGCCGGTGCGATGAAAGGTGGCGTCTCCCGGGTACCGGCTCACCCAGCAGCTGCAGGAGAGCAGAGCAGTCAGTGTACTCTGAACATCACACACATCAGGGCAGGGAGGACAAAAGCAGCTCAACAGCCTCAGCTGCAGCAACCACAGCAAGTGTCTAGTTACAGTGCAAACACACTCCTGGCTGATTATCTCCAGGCTCTGCTTGTCAGGGAGGCTTGTTGGGGCTGGGAGCACAGCGCTTTACGTCTGTGCACCAGTGCTTCTCTTAAAGAGGACCTGAACTCAGAACATCCTCTCTGCTCTAAAAGATAAGCAACAGCATAATAACCTTTAAAGAAAAGCATTTCTTTGTTTCAGCTGATAGAAATCCTGCAATCAATCTGCACTGTGTCTACTTCCTGCTTTCATGGAAGCAGACATAGGGTTAACATCCTGTGTTTACAAATGAGCTTCTCTGCCAAGACAGAGGGGATTCATGAGCTGACACAACTGAGAGATCAAATTACAGTGGCACTTATACACAGATGTGGGGGAATTAGACTTAAGCTAAATTCTCTAAATACATTTCTCTATGTTTTGATTCTGTCCTGTGCAATAGTTCAGATCCGCTTTAACATTATTGTTTGTATTTATGAAGCATATTTGCACAGTACCCATTTTTATGGGCGGAATAGTCCCCAAGTACCCAATAATGTATATATTTATGTAAAGTACTCCACGATTGTGAATAAATTCTTTCAAAACACTTAAAATACTTCATATTATATTCCTGTTTCTATGGCACCTTCTGTGTATGCAATTTCCCATCAGAGAGACGTGTCGATTCCATTATTCCTGACAGGTCAGATCTGATTTATGATCGTTTTCAGATCGATTTTTTATAGAAGTGATCGGAAAATCAGTCAGAAAAATGATCAGAAATCAGATGGGACCTGTGGAGAATAATTGATTCGACCACAAATCTGATGGGAAATTGCATAGTGTGTATCAGGTCAGTGCGCCTTGTACACAGACGGGGGAGCAGCCATGAAGAAGAAGAGGGTCCCGGCGAGCATCAGTGGGCTGCGAGAGGATCGGAGAAGTATCCAGAGGCTTCCCTCTACTGAGGTAAATAGAGAAACTCTGACCAAGAATTGAACTTCATCCCAATCAGTAGCTGATACCCCCTTTCCCATGAGAAATCTTTTCCTTTTCACAAATGCATCATCAGGGGGTCTGTATGGCTGATATTGTGGTGAACCCCCATCCACAGGGTGATGTCAGTGCCTCACAGCCTTGTTGCATTGTGGTAAATAACAGCTGTTTCCAACTGCCAAAAATGAAAGCAGCATCTCCTTCCACTGACCTCACCTGCCAGCAGTAAACATGTCACCATGTGATAAATGTCAGAATGTAAATCAGGGAGAGGAATGATTTTACAATGGGCACACACTGACTAAATCATTTATACATAATTATTGTAAAAATGAAGCACTTTTTTTATTATTGTACAATATTTTCACTGGAGTTCCTCTTAAACTTATTTTCCTAACAGGTTTACTTTAATGTAAACCAATAGACACCAATGTTTATTTTAGATCTATGTAGATACTCATTAGCAGCGTTTGATTTCATCTGTGTCTGTTCCACTTTTAAAGAGCCTGGTTAGGAGCCCACCCATTGGCACTCCCTTCTCCACAGACTATGTGTGTTATTGGCTGAAGTCTTCTCAGAGAGATGTAGTCTGTGCCATCCTCTTTGTAGTCTGAGTAATCCAAACTGAGCAACAGTCCCTGCACTGTGTTGCTTCTGGTCATGTGATCAAAATTTTGAGGTTTATTTCCTGCAAAAGACTCATTTAACACAAAGGTAACGTATCCATTAGATCAGGGGTCTCAAACTCAATTTACCCGGGGGCCGCAGGAGGCAGTGTCAGGATGAACCTGGGCCGCATAAGGGAGTTCACGTGTCCCCGCCGCAAAACGAGGGCTACAGAGCCCCCAAATCGCCCCGGGGGGCAATCCGCCGGCATTTCCTGGAAGGGGCAGAGCTTTCAGCTTCAGCTCTGCCCTCCTGACGTCAATCTTGGCGGATCGCCGCCTCTGCCCGCCCCCTCTCACTCTTCCTTCACAGAGATGGGCGGGGGAGAGGCGGCGATCCATTCGGCGATTGACGTCAGGAGGGGCAGAGCTACAGCTGGAAGCTCTGCCCCTCAGCGCAGTCGTGGATGTTTGCGCGGGGGATTTGGGGGTCTGCAGCCCTTGTTTAGCGGCGGTGATGCGGCGCACTGAAGCGAACTATAAGGTAAAATGGGCAAATATAGTTCGCTTCCGTGTCTCTTTTGCTTTTGCCGGCAGGCAGGGCCGGTTTAAGCAACAATGGGGCCCCAGAGCAAAGTAAACCTGCCCCCCCCCCCCCCCCCCCCCCCAACAGATACCCTGGAACAAAAATCGGCATTAAGGGACCTTTTTTGCAGCTGGTAAAGTCAGGGTGTGAAGCCCCAATCGGTCGGAGCTCCACATTCTAGCTACCCCAGCCTGCATGGGGGGACAAGGGGTTAAAAAAGTTTCAGGAGGGCGGACCCCACATAATAAAAAAAAAAAAATTCCCACACTCTAAACATAAAATAAAAAAATTGGGAAAATAGGAAAAAAATGCCAGGAATCTTCATACAGTCATATTGCGGCTGTATAGCGATCCCTGGCCAAAGCGCTGCGGGCTGCGCATGGACCCCCTGGAAACCCTGTCAGGAAATGTATTGCTCTTTCTTTTGATACATGTAAAATTACACTACCATTAGGCTTGCTACTAAAAGTGACATTTACCGCATTTAAAAGTATACTATTTTCCTTCAAAACTTTAAAATCGATTTTCTCAAAAACTGTAAGGTCTTTTTGAAAAATTGTTTTTTTTCCTCTTATTCCTAATGATCTCCTTAACATATCCTGCAAATTTAGGGTTTCTAGCATTTAAGGTGGATTTGCTATTAACCATTAAAGTCAGAGGGTTTTTAAATGTGTATTTTTTTCCTTTGCAACTTTAAAATCGATTTTCTCAAAAACTATAAGGCCGATTTGAAAAATTTTTTTTTGTTCTTGTAGCCACTGGGGGCCCCTACAAGCTCTGGGGGCCTGGGGGCCACAAAATATTGTATCGAGGGCCGCAAATGGCCCGCGGGCGCGCGCGAGTTTGAGACCCCTGCATTAGATGGTATTCTTTTAGACCGGTGGGTGGAGAATATACTATTACCAGTTGTTACTAATATATACAGTGGGTTGCAAAAGTATTCGGCCCCCTTGAAGTTTTCCACATTTTGTCACATTACTGCCACAAACATGCATCAATTTTATTGGAATTCCATGTGAAAGACCAATACAAAGTAGTGTACATGTGAGAAGTGAATCGAAAATCATACATCATTCCAAACATTTTTTACAAATAAATAACTGCAAAGTGGGGTGTGCGTAATTATTCGGCCCCCTGAGTCAATACTTTGTAGAACCACCTTTTGCTGCAATTACAGCTGCCAGTCTTTTAGGGTATGTCTCTACCAGCTTTGCACATCTAGAGACTGAAATCCTTGCCCATTCTTCTTTGCAAAAACAGCTCCAGCTCAGTCAGAGATGGACAGCGTTTGTGAAAAGCAATTTCAATTTTTTAGATCTTGCCACATATTCTCGATTGGATTTAGATCTGGACTTTGACTGGGCCATTCTAGCACATAGATATGTTTTGTTTTAAACCATTCCATTGTTGCTCTGGCTTTATGTTTAGGGTCATTGTCCTGCTGGAAGGTGAACCTCCACCCCAGTCTCAAGTCTTTTGCAGTTTCCAAGAGGTTTTCTTCCAAGTTTGCCCTGTATTTGGCTCCATCCATCTTCCCATCAACTCTGACCAGCTTCCCTTTCCCTGCTGAAGAGATACACCCCCGAGCACGATGCTGCCACCACCATATTTGACAGTTGGGATGGTGTGTTCAGAGTGATGTGCAGTGTTAGTTTTCCGCCACACGTAGCGTTTTGCATTTTGGCCAAAAAGTTCCATTTTGGTCTCATCTGACCAGAGCACCTTCTTCCACATGGTTGCTGTGTCCCCCACATGGCTTGTGGCAAACTGCAAACAGGACTTCTTATGCTTTCTGTTAACAATGGCTTTCTTCTTGCCACGCTTCCATAAAGGCCAACTTTGTACAGTGCATGACTAATAGTTGTCCTATGGACAGAGTCTCCCACCTGAGCTGTAGATCTCTGCAGCTCGTCCAGAGTCACCATGGGCCTCTTGACTGCATTTCTGATCAGCGCTCTCCTTGTTCGGCCTGTGAGTTTAGGTGGACGGCCTTGTCTTGGTAGGTTTACAGTTGTGCCATACTCCTTCCATTTCTGAATGATAGCTTGAACAGTGTTCCGTCGGATGTTCAAGGCTATGGAAATCTTTTTGTAGCCTAAGCCTGCTTTAAATTTCTCAATAACTTGATCCCTGACCTGTCTTGTGTGTTCTTAGGACTTCACGGTGTTGTTGCTCCCAATATTCTCTTAGACAACCTCTGAGGGCCTCATAGAGCAGTTGTATTTGTACTGACATTAGATTACACACAGGTGCACTCTATTTAGTCATTAGCACTCATCAGGCAATGTCTATAGGCAACTAACTGCACTCAGATCAAAGGGGGCTGAATAATTATGCACACACCACTTTGCAGTTATTTATTTGTAAAAAAATGTTTGGAATCATGTATGATTTTCGTTCCACTTCTCTTGTGTATACCACTTTGTGTTGGTCTTTCATGTGGAATTCCAATAAAATTGATTCATGTTTGTGGCAGTAATGTGACAAAATGTGGAAAACTTTAAGGGGGGCGAATACTTTTGCAAGCCACTGTAGAAGCATTTGAAGAAGGCCTCACAGATCTGATATCTTTTCAAACAGTCATGTCTTCCTGAAATCACTTTTCACAGCTGTCAATGACATTAATTGCACCCTGTAAAGTGCTGCAGAAAATGTGTCAGCACTAAACTCATAATAATAACAGTAATGATAATACAGCAATAATTATGATTTTTATAGATGGTGAGGGACCCACCTATGGGATTCAACTGAGAGTTATTGTAATGCTACTGAATTAGGGATTCTGGGATTTCAGGAAATTTGCATTTATTAAAAAAAATTCAAGAAGGAATTCCCCCTCCCCCCGAGGCATACACAGCAGCAGTAGCGTAGCAACGGGGATGCTGTATTAGTTCTTGATTGGTGCTGTGGTGATAATGATCACCTCTATATATGCTATGAATAGGGGTCATCATTAATTTGTTCTCCTCCCCCAATTACACCCCTATTGACACTGCGGCTGTACTTGGCACGTTTTTTGATTCTCTGTATCAATTGTTATATATAGAGCGCTTGTTGGGGCTTAAAGAGAATCTGTACTCTAAAATTCTTACAATAAAAAACATACCATTATCTTCATTATGTTCTCCTGGGCCCCTCTGTGCTGTTTCTGCCACTCCCTGCTGCAGTCCTGGCTTGTAATTGCCAGTTTTAGGCAGTGTTTACAAACAAAAGACATGGCTGCTAACCAGAGTATGATAGGCTGAGAATAGTTTACTGTGTGACTCATGCAGAGCTTGGAGAGGGTGTGTAAAGCTTCTGCCTATCACAAGCAGTGCTGCACATTCCACACATTCCAGCCTGAGCTCGACAGAGGAAAGAAGATAAGATTTATTACAGAGACAGTGCAACTAGAAAAGGCTGCAGTAAGACAGGCCACATTAGAACAGGTATAGGAACTTATAGGATAAAGGAAATAAGGCTAAACTTTTTGTTACAGAGTCTCTTTAAAGCACATTTGAAGTGAGATGGATTTGGAGGGTAACAGGGGAGTAACTAAACTTAATAGGGCCCCACTGCAAAAATGATAGCATGGGGTCCCCTTGGGCCCCGAACCCCATGCAGTTCCCCTGATTGGCAAATTACAGCAAAGAGTGTTCTGCTGTGCAGCAGTGTCTGGAAGCAGGGAAAAATTACTCTTGCTCCTGCATACGTTTTTTGTGAGCAAATAGAGAGGGCTTTTTTTGTTGTTGTTGCTAATTGGCTGCACTCGTGGTAGGGGAGAGGGAGGAGGGGCCTCTGGGCCCCCCTGCAATGTCAGAGGTTGCAGGGGTGATTGCTACGCTCATGGAGGCTGACATATATATTTCCTTTTAAACAAGGCATATTGCTGGCATGCTGATCCTCTGCCTTTAATACTTTTAACCATAGACCCTGAACAAGCATGCAGCAAATCAGGCATTTCTGACTCAAGTCTGACTGGATTAGCCGCATGCTTGTTTCAGGTGTGATTCAGACACAGTAGTGTCAGCAAGAGAGCCAGGTGATTGGTATTGTATTAAAGGAAATACATAAATTAGACTCCATATCTCTCTCAGTTCAGAAACACTGTAACCTCTTGCGGACCTTGATGATTAAAATCTACACCCTGTTTATGTCCTGTTATTCCTGGCAGGGTGTAGATAGAGTGGGTTCCACCCTAGGTGGACTCCCGGGCTGACCTTCATAATGTATTGCCTTCTGCTCCCAGCGCCTCTCCTCACCAGACCTCCGAGGCTTCCTAGTCAGTCTCCCTCACATGTCAGAATCCTCCCTACTAGTTTCGTCACTGGGCATGATTCATCAGGGGATCCCTGCTGGGAGCGGCAGTCACTACACCGCTGCAGCCAGCCTGGAGAAGGCCACGCGGGGTGTTGCCCACTCTTACACTCAAGCCAGAAACATCAGTGAAAGAATGTGAGTTTTTGTTTTTTTTATAAGGTTTTAATACTTTTAAACGGCAGTGCGCAATGAGAGCTTCGTGCTTGTTTTTTTTAGGTGTACAAAACTCATACACTTTAATGTGAACTGCACACTGTGAAGGAAATAATATCAGTAGTGAGTAGAAAGAATTTGATCTGCTGGTCTCTGCAATCGTGAGGAGGCGAGGGGAGCCTGTTAAATGTCCCACTAGCTCGTTTGACTGCTGTGCTCGTAGTCTAACCAAAGGATGCATTGCGGTGGTCGGGGACAACAACTGCAGCTTGGGGGTCTGGCTAGAGAAGGTAGAAGAGCGCATACAGGCAGGGGGCTAAGGAGCAGCTTCCCAGAGGAAAATTATGCCCGCAACACCCCAATGGTCCACACTATTTAATATATTTTTTAAATTGGTGCTAAGTTACCTTTATTGTAAACCCTGCACTTGGGCCCACAATGCCTTAGCCAGGGCCAGATTTACCATAAGGCACTGTAGGCACGGGCCTACAGGCGCCGGATGATGGAAAGGGGGCTCACTACCCTTCCCCAGTGTCTCCTTCCCTCCTTTCTTATGCAGAGTCCTGAGCAAAGCATAAATTAGAGGTTACTCACTTGGCTCTTTGCATTCCACTGACGAGATCTCCTTTCAGTGAGGGGCATTTGGCTGGATGGTGTAATGGTTAAGGGCTCTGCCTCTGACACAGGAGACCTGGGTTCAATTCTCGGCTCTGCCTGTTCAGTAAGCCAGCACCTATTTCAGTAAGGTGTTCTTTAGGCAAGACTCCCTAACACTGCTACTGCCTACTGAGTGCGCTCTAGTGGCTGCCTCGCAAGCGCTTTGAGTCCGACAGGAGAAAGGCGCTATACAAAAAAAGGAATTATTATTATTCTCTCTAGCTACTTAACATTGAGGGTATGTCTTGTTGCTAAGATGCACCTATGGCTACCTACGCCAGGCATGGGAAGTAGTGGGGAAGTGAAAGCTGGGTGTTATGATCGCTTCTGCAGCAGGTACTGCTGGCAGTAGTAGTGCTGCAGCTCAGGCAGTTCTGATCTCTTTCCATGCAAGCTGCATAGCTTTGTCTGCCTTTTCCTCCTGTCAGCTTGTGACTAATTATCATTCACCTGTGTGGGAATCTGCATGTCTGCTCCTATTGGATGACCTCAGTATAAAGATCTGCTTCCTGCAGGGCTCCTTGGGCTATCATAGCTTCAGTTTAAGCCTGTCTTGCTGTTGCTTCAGCCCCAGATCGTGTTTCTTGTTCTAAAGATACTTTGCAGGTCTTGCATCATATATTGGTTCATTGCCAATATATATGCATACCAGCACGTTTATTATTTTCCTTGTATTCGTGTTACGTTGATACATCAGTTTCGCTGATGTATACGTACACGAACTGTTTATATCCTGTGTTCAGTTAGTCTGCTTTCCAGCACGTTTTGGCAGTTTGCGCGTATCGTGATCACCCGTGCTGAGTTAGTTATCCTGCTCCTGGCTCTGTTTGTGGATTGCGTTCATCTCTGCGAAGAGATAACGAATCCTTCTGAATCCTGTTCTGTTACCGTTTGTGGATTGCGTTCATCTCTGCGAAGAGATAGCGAATCCTTCTGAGTCCTGTTCCCTGTATTGCTCCAGTCCTAGTCAGTGTTCCTGCTTATGTCATATGTTCATTGCCGATATATACATATGTTAGTCAGACGTTACAAATAGTTTCATTGATAGCTGTAATTGTAATACGCTAGGAAAACATACTTATTGTATTTTTGTCTGTGTTACGTTCATCTATCTTGATCCTGCTATGTCCTGACTATCCTGTCCTGTTTTTGTGAGGCACGCCATCGCTGCAAACGCATTGGCTGCCTCATTCCAGTCTGTCTTGTTGTGGACGCTTGCTGCCACTAAGTAGAGGCTAGTTAAGCAAGCGTTCATTCTGTCTACCTGTCCTGATCTCCTCAGTTCTGGTTTATGCGCTCAGCGCCACTTTGCACTGAGACGTTGTTTGTGGCTGTTCGGATCTGCACCGGCTCTGTGCGCCACAATCTCCTATTGGAGTCAGTCCTCTTCTCCACTAAACTGGGGATATCCTGATTCCTTGTGCTGGTGTGTGTACCTCCTTCACGTCAGCTTATGTGTTGCATGCTGACTGTGGAGAATACACCACCAAGCCTGACATTATGATAGCCCCATTACCAATCCCCATTGTGGGGGGGATTCCCAGAAAGTATGACACTGTTAATTATGGTTCCTGTTCCTTTAAGAAATTTGAAGAACTAAACTCTGAAACAGAAAATGAGTTTTTCTCTGATTGTGCCAGGTTCCCGGCCAATCCCGATCTCCAAGCGACTCCTGTTTCAACCTGGGCACACCAGCTAGTTTATATCTTGTTTAAAGGGGAAATGTTTCAGTGGGCTTTTGATGTCCTCGATCATACCAATTTGAAAGAGAGACCGCTGGAATTTCTAGCGTTTGTGATCCATAACTGGCTGCGCAAAACTAATTTGCCTTACTCTTTTAATGAACTCCTGGCAGCAGGCCAATCAGCTGCTCCTTCAATTTCTTGCAAAAATGATCAGCAAGCAGAGAGTATTACTGATAATTTTCCTGCAGCTTTGAATAAATCACCAAAGGCAGCAGGGTCTAAGGCCAAACGCAAACGTTATAAGAAACGTGTCCGATCTGCAGAGTCGTTATCTTTAGCGACTGCGCATCAGACCTGTAATGAGATTCTTCTATTAACGGATAATGAAATGCAATTGTCTTTCAGGGGAGTTAAATGGACTTATGAAACTACTAATGAACTTTCATCCCTGGCTAGGGAAAATAAAGATTTTTGGGTACTTATCCGTTAGCCGGGCGCATCCTGTAGGTGGCGACAAAACCAGAGTTACATCTTTCCCTACTATCCATGTCGGCCTGGAGGGGGAATAGTTATTAGCGCCACCTGCCGCATGTGCCCGGCTAACGGATAAGTACCGATTTTTGTTTAAAAGAATTATCTGAGTATGATTATGAAGAGATATTACAGAGTATTGAACAGATCAATTTATTCGTGCAGCAAGGGAAATTTGCATACACTACAGTTCAACACTTGCTACAAGTATTGGAGATCCTTAGGAATAAGAAATCTGCCAATCGCCTGCTAAATAACCCTATACATGTTCCTGCCACAATCTGTGATCAGCCTGAATGTTCAGATGTTAAGTATGCATAGGATCCTCCATTTGAGAAAGGAGAGATGGAAGCCCTGGTCTGTGAATGGGAGCGTGATTTAAGTTCATTTTGTCAATTCTACAGTGCAAAAAGTGAATTAGTATTGAATGCGTGCCTTAAGTCTGCCTATAACCTAATAAAAACTGGTGTGTCTGGGTATGACTTTGTGGCTCCGTTGATCGATGTGTGGGAAATGATTTTGGATGATTTTTATGTGATTCAGTCAGTTGATACCAGGGAAAGTACCCTGTCAGTTGGAGACTGTCCCACTTCTCCAGTTCCTGAGTCCCTGCCTTGTCCAGTGAATGTTCCTGTAATTCCACCCTGTACCATGGATAACTCAGTGTTACTTCCCAGTAAAACAGAAGCTACTGATATTTCCTTAACCTTGCCCTGCACAAATTTATCAGCAGAGGTTCCAGAGGTCCTGCTGACTTCTGAGTTCAGCCTAGCCAGTACTTATGGGTCTTTGTTCAGTGAAACAGACATCAGAAAATCTTTGCCTGCCTCTGCAAACACTTCTGTAGAATTTACCTGTGTTAATAAAGTTCAACTCCTGTCTGATCCAGCAGATGCCAATAGATGCACTACATTAGTTTCTGAGTCCCAGCAATCCTGTCTAGAAACCTCAGAACCCCAGCATCTGAATTTCCCAATTTTACAATTGAATAGTGATTCAGATGTGCAAACATTGTGTCTTGATCTTCCTGTTTCTACACCTCGCTCTAGTTTCATGAATAGCTCAGAGCATTCGCTATGTGAACCCGAAATCACAGAATTATTACCTTGTTCAGAAAATGTTCCAGTAAATTTGCCCTGTACCATGAATTGTGCAGTAGATCTCTCCAATGAAGCTCAGGTCACAGAATCATTGTGCTGTACAGCAGGTGCTTCCATGGTTTTGCCCTGCAATATGGACTATTCAGTGATCCTGTCCAGTGAAGCTGTGGTCGCAGAGTCTCATGCTTCACCCTGTACTTTGGATACTTCAGACCCTCTAGCAGAGGAGTCTGAGGCACTGCTTACTTCAGTTGGTGTTGCAGTAATATTCACTTGTTTAGCAGCTGTTTTGGAATTACAGTCTGCTCTAGTAAAACTTGATGAATATCTGCCCAGTGAAGCAGAAGCCATTGAAACATTGTCTTTGTCAGCAAGCGTTTTTGATACCTTGCCCTATACACAGTCTGATTTAGCTAATGATGTTGAGTCCCTCTCTGATATTACTGTAGCCAGGGAACTTCAGCCCTGTCCTCTGAATGTTTCAGAAGTCTTGCCCTGTAACATGGATGATTCTGATTCTCTGGAAAGGGTAATAGAAATCTCAGAATTTCAGTCTGGTTTGATGAGTGTTCCTGAAACCCAGCCCTGTATCCTGAAAAATTCTGGTTCTCTGGCCGGTGTGGCAGAAGTTCCAGAGTCCCCTTCCTGTCTAGTGAATCCCTCAGTTTTACCTAGTCCAGTGGGGGTTTCTGCAATACTGACTTGTTCTGCAGCCCCTCATGAGCTCCAATCCAGTGTATTAGATGAGTCTCTGTCCAGTCCAGAGGAAGTTGTGGAGTCCCTATCTAGTTCAGTACGTACATCAGAAGAGTTGTCCTGTCTTATTAGTGCCCCTGAACCTGATTTGTTAATAACCTTGCTGGAATCAGCGACATCTAAGTCTGATCCTGCATTCTTTTGTGAAAGTCCAGTAGTTGCGAACTCTAGTCATGATGGATTTTTTTTGGCCAGTCCTGGTTTTGGTCCTATCTTGGCTGACCCTGAGGCTCACAGTTCCTTGACATGCCCAGAGGTTTCTCTTGTGCCAGTGTGCCCAGATGTGCTTTGTGTGCCAGAATGCCCAAGTGTGTCTAAGGTGTTAGCGTGCTCAGATGCTTCCTTAGGAGAGACATGTTCTGATGTTGCCAGTCTGCCCAGAGATGGTTCTGGTCCTTGAAAGCCCTGATCTTGATATTTGTCCTTGTAACCCTGTCTCGGGAATTGCCCTAGGTTCCATAGAGGTTCTTGATAGTTCTCCATGTGAGCCTAAAGGGCATTCTGACCTTTTGGGATCTCTGTGGAACTTCAAAGTGTTCTGGGAGATCTCTGAGGAAACTTGTCCTGGTACCTTGGATTGGTTCAACAGTGGGTTTTGTGTTGGTAAGGACAGTTCCGGTGGGCATTGCAAAGGCTTTGGCATTTTTGGACGGTCCCTGGAAGGCAGTGGGTATCGCTCAGATAGCTTCGGGGGGCTTTCTTCTGGAAATCATGGTTCTGATGGGTGTCACACTGGGGCTTGTAGCACTGATGGGCATGGTTCTGTAGGTTCTGGTTCTGATGGGTCCAGTCTTGTGATGACTGATTCTGGATTTTGGTCTTGCCGGGCTGTCCCGGTCATCATGAATAATCAGTTAGGTTATTTCCTTGGGAATGTCAGTTTTGAAAGGCGTCTAGTATCCGCCTTTAAAGGAGGGGGTACTGTTATGATCGCTTCTGCAGCAGGTACTGCTGGCAGTAGTAGTGCTGCAGCTCAGGCAGTTCTGATCTCTTTCCATGCAAGCTGCATAGCTTTGTCTGCCTTTTCCTGCTGTCAGCTTGTGACTGATTATCGTTCACCTGTGTGGGAATCTGCATGTCTGCTCCCATTGGATGACCTCAGTATAAAGATCTGCTTCCTGCAGGGCTCCTTGGGCTATCATAGCTTTAGTTTAAGCCTGTCTTGCTGTTGCTTCAGCCCCAGATCGTGTTTCTTGTTCTAAAGATACTTTGCTGGTCTGCATCATATATTGGTTATTTGCCAATATGTATGCATACCAGCATGTTTATTATTTTCCTTGTATTCGTGTTACGTTGATACATCAGTGTCGCTGATGTATACGTACACGAACTGTTTATATCCTGTGTTCAGTTAGTCAGCTTTCCAGCACGTTTTGGTAGTTTGCGCGTATCGTGATCACCCGTGCTGAGTTAGTTATCCTGCTCCTGGCTCTGTTTGTGGATTGCGTTCATCTCTGCGAAGAGATAACGAATCCTTCTGAATCCTGTTCTGTTACCGTTTGTGGATTGCGTTCATCTCTGCGAAGAGATAGCGAATCCTTCTGAGTCCTGTTCCCTGTATTGCTCCAGTCCTAGTTAGTGTTCCTGCTTATGTCATATGTTCATTGCCGATATATACATATGTTAGTCAGGCGTTACAAATAGTTTCATTGATAGCTGTAATTGTAATACGCTAGGAAAACATACTTATTGTATTTTTGTCTGTGTTACGTTCATCTATCTTGATCCTGCTATGTCCTGACTATCCTGTCCTGTCTTTGTGAGGCACGCCATCGCTGCAAACGCATTGGCTGCCTCATTCCAGTCTGTCTTGTTGTGGACGCTTGCTGTCACTAAGTAGAGGCTAGTTAAGCAAGCGTTCATTCTGTCTACCTGTCCTGATCTCCTCAGTTCTGGTTTATGCGCTCAGCGCCACTTTGCGCTGAGACGTTATCACGAAAGCATTGTTTGTGGCTGTTCGGATCTGCACCGGCTCTGTGCGCCACAATCTCCTATTGGAGTCAGTCCTCTCCTACACTAAACTGGGGATATCCTGATTCCTTGTGCTGGTGTGTGTACCTCCTTCACGTCAGCTTATGTGTTGCATGCTGACTGTGGAGAATACACCACCAAGCCTGACACTGGGCCAGCCAGCACATTTGCGATTCAGCGAGTCTTTTTAGGTTCATGGATGGTGAAGTCTAGGGTGCCAGAACATCTATGCCTATAGCACAGGTGTTGAACTCCAGACCTGGAGGGCCAGATCTATGCCAGTGTTTAGGATAGACTGAGAAAAAGAGGAATGTGTTCTACCTGATGGACCACACCCTTCCTGATTCAGACCCATCAATTTAAGTTGAGCCGTGTGTGTCAAAAATGTGTGAGGACCTCGGCCCTCGAAGGACCAGTTTGACATTGCTGGCCTATAGGCTCCTGTGATGTAAATCCTGGCCTGGCCTTAGCTATTCCACTGCATACACACAAAACTTCTCAGTGCTCTCTCCCGAACCTTTCAGTGAGCCCCTGAGGGACAATCCAGTGATTGACCACCAATGTTCTTCCAGTCCAGAGATGGCTTTTAGCGAATCCATCGCCCTGTCTGTTATCTGCATTGTCTGACCTCCTCTCTCTCAGCCAGAGTGCAAAAGTGCAAATGTCAGCAATCCGGATATAGTATTAGTTATACGACTCATGTCAGATTTATGATCCGTCAATGGTGTACTTAAATCAAGGATTCAGTCGTCATGGCGAACATTAATCAGGGGAAAGGCATTGTGAGAGCCGATCACCCATCTATATAAATCATTCCTCTGCTATAACTCCTGTGCATGCCACAGAGTATCAAGCCTAACTGTAAGCTAATTTATTTTAATTACTTTATATGAAAGACTAGAATGGATGCGTCCCTTTTCATTCCACTGAATATCTGCTATGATTTCTCAATATTTTATGAGACAGGCGATTAGAACGCAACAGCTTTGATGAGAGTTTCTTAGATTGCTGGAGCATACTTTCACCTCGGTAAATTTTCATTGCGGCATCATGAAAACGGTATATGCAAATATGATAAAAGTTTCTTACCTTACATTTGCATTTTATGTTCAAATCACTAGTTAAAGAGGAACGTTAACCAAGGACTGAACTTCATCCCAATCAGTAGCTGATACCCCCTTTTCCATGAGAAATCTTTACCTTTTCTCGAATAGATCATCAGGGGGCTCTGTATAGGTGGCCACACACCATACAATTTTTTAAATACCTGTTCAATTTAAGAATTGCAATCAATTTTTCTGACTGATTGTAACATTTCAAAAATATGACCAATGTACCACACACCTATGTTCAATTTTTCCCCAATTATGATAAAAATGATTGGAAACTCTGACAAAATTGCTAGGTTGTGTATATTAATAAATTGACAATTTAACACACAACATACAATCTTTAGAAAGATTGAAGAAAAATATCTGGCATTTTGGATCGATAAAAATAGAAGAAAACGGGAAATCCGATCGGATTTTTCAGTCGAATGAAAAAAAAGCTTTCGAGATCCGATCGTTTTTATCGAATTACTGTAAAATCGGATCATTTCATTGTATCGTGTGTGGCCACCTTATGCCTGATATTGTGGTGAAACCCCTCCCACAGTGTGATGTCAGGACCTAGTCCTGACAGTTTGCTGTCTGTGATCAACGTTGCATAGTGGGAAATAATAGCTTTTTTCAACTGCCAGGCAAGCAATATCTCCCTCTGTGCATAGAACTCTCAGTAACAAACATTCCATACAGATCACCTGGCAGAACTAAAGATGTTGCCACCAGTGATAAATTTAAGAATGTAAATCAGGGAGGTAAGATTTTACAATGGGGAAGCTCACTAAATCATCTAAAAATGAATATTGTAAACAATAAGCAATTTTATTCATTATGTTATTTTCACTGCAGTTTCTCTTTAACCTCCTTAGCAGTAACCAGGAGCTAGACTCGGGGTGGAAAACCGCAGCTCATAGTAGTAACCCCGAGCTACACTCGTGGCCGCGGGCGTTTTCACTCCTTCCCGAGCTATCCAGATGCTGGCGGCCATTCTTCTTCCTGTCCGTGGAGGCTGTGCATCCCCCCGGTGAGATCACCGACTGTCGTCATGACGACAGACGGCAATCTCACTATAGAAGGACGGAGGGAGAACTGCAGCGCTGGATCCCAAGGTGGTGAGTGAGAGCTGGGGCTGCTGCTGAGACTCTGGCGGTGTGATTTTTTATTTTTTTTGCTTTTAGAGTCTAAGTGGCCCTTTGAGACCCTCTTGTGGTCCTTTTAGAAAGCCAAAGTGAAGAGAGGTCAGAGAAGGTGACACCTACTAGGCCCCAGGCACCTGCCTAGGCTGCCTGGTGGATGATCCTGCTCTCCTGAAAAAGGATTAAGATGAAATGGGCTGTAGACAAGATAGCAGTTTTTGCCCACTGCTGATAGTCACCTGGATTTTTTAGTAAGTTTTGGTGGGGGGTAGCATTCAGCAGGCCCCCAGACTCTCTCCAGGCCCTAGGCAACTGCCTAAGGTTGCCTTGTGGATGGTCTGGCTCTGCTCCCAACTCCTTTATGCTCATATAGTCATCCAACATTTTGTATCAAATACAAATTCCTCCCAGGTTACAGTGCTAAACTGCTTCCGTGGAACCTTGGTTTGCCAGCATATTTGTTCAGGAAACATGCTTGTAATTCAAATCACTCTTATATCAAAGTCAATTTCCCCATAAAGATTAAGGCAGGGAACATACTAGCTGCAATTGTGTGTGTTTTTCTTTGTTTTCGGACACTATTTAAAGCGGACATGTAGTTGCTGAAGAAATTCATGACCCTATGTCCTGTGATTGGCAAGGAAATGAGCAGCGCTACTTAAAAACAGATAAGTGCCTACCTGCAAGAGAGTGCAAGCCCCACTTGTGGGGTAAAATACACACTGAGCATACACATAACCTGTCTACCACTGGAGGATGTTGGTTTCCTGTAACAGCTTGCATGCAACTTCTTAAGTACTCGTCCCTCCCACTGCGAAGAAGTCAATCCTCCATGGGAGGGGCCTAACACTAACTAAATCCTAACCTATACATATGCATAGCCTGGGTGTGCCACCAAGTAAAATTGAAAATTGCGCAAAAGGTGGATCAGCGCATCACCAGTCCAGGCCACCTCCGAATGGCCTCCTATCAGAGGTGCGCTGAGCCCCCCCAGAAACTGCAAACGCACCTGAAGTTCTGAGTCTAAAGGTGCCCATAGACCTGACGATTATGGACAAAGAGACAAATTTATCTCTAATCGAATCTGATTAGAGATAATTTTGTCTCTTGTCGAAGCTGCCCATATACTACAGGCCGATTCCCGTCCAATTTCAGCATCAAAACTTCAGGGAATCGGCTGAGCCCGCTGCCCCCCCCCCCATGTATAAATATAACACCCCCGCCCCCCCGTGTGTGCATTTATACATTACCTGCCGCATACACACATACACGCTAGCGGCGCATAGCTTCTGATGTCAGACGCTATGCGTCGCTAGCATGTATGAGTGTATGCGGAACCCGGCGAGATGGACGGAAACCGTGTGGAGGCTGACATCAGACAGGTAATGTATAAATGCACACATGAGAAGGGGGCACTTATACATTGCGGTGGCAGCAGCACCCTGTCTGTCGTTTCGTCGCTCATTCCAGAATCGGCCGCCGCGCCGCCGCACACTTGGACAACCAACTTCGGGCCGACATCTTGCAGCATGCGTGATCGACCATGCGACTAATTTCCTTCGCGAAATTGGTCGCTTATGCACTTGGTGGAACCGATTTTTATCCAATTTTTTATAATAATAATAATCAAATTGGATGGTCGATCGGCCGCCAAATAGCCTTATTTATGGCCACCTTTAGTTCCAACAGATATAAGTAAACTGGTCCAAAGAAAATTGGAGGCTCTGACCCATCTGTTTCGTGTGCACTGCCAGTTCCAGCACAATACAGGACAGCAGACTCTAATGTGAACCAAGGTTACATCTGGCCCAATGTGTAATATTTTATTGTGGACTGGAGACAGATCCCCAGAAAACAGTTTTCACAAGTTATAGAGGAGAGCTTGAATTCCCTGTAATGGAATTAAGGTCACAGCACTGCATTAAGCAAACGAAAATTCTCTGGTGGAATACAGAATTAATTGGATTTCACCCATAAGTAACTTTAAATTGGTTGGGTACATGATGTAATATATCACATAAAATGCTTATTTGGGTACGTGTTATTAAATAAGATTCCAAATCATTTATTTACATGTTTGCTTCTCTTTTGGGCTTTTTTGAAAAATTAACGTTTAAGGACACTTGAAGTGAGAGGGTTGTGGAGGCTGCCATATGTATTTCCGTTAAACAATACCAGTTGCCTGGCTATCCTGCTGATCTCCTTGGCTGCAGGAGTGTGTGAATCACATGCAGCTGAAACAGGCATGCAGCAAATCAAGTCAAACTCCAGTCAAACACGGATCTGCATGCTTGTTCATTGTCTATGGCTAAAAGTATTAGGTAATCAGGCGTGTGTACAGTAGCCCCTGACCACTGGCCCGCAAGCAATCCACCAGGTGGAACCATGTGGACAATTGATGGCCGACTTCACTGTGCACTGCTGCTCCGCATTCCACGCACGCGACTCTCCATTGTCTCTCCGTACCCCACATAGCAACAGAATGCGTCGTCAGCTATACAGCTAGCCGGCCCAATGATGTTGCCCATGAGGCAGGGCCGGAGCTATCATAGGAAAAATGGACAATTGCCCCAGGGCCCCAGAGCCTGTAGGGGCCCCCAAGACGTCCCTCCCCCATCTTAACTGTTGCTCCCCAGGGACTCTGCAGAGTCTGTTAAGTTGGGAGGTGATTGGGGGAAGGTCAGCAGCCAGCTCAGGGGCTCAGGAGGGAAATTTGGCTGCAACAAAGGGCCTCCAATAATGCCTTTTGGTTCGGGGGGTGTCTGGTGGGGGGCCCCGTGGCTAATTTTGCCCTAAGGCCCAATTGTTACTTGAACCGGCCCTGCCATGAGGATTGGGTCCTGATACCCGATGGGTATGACAATGATCACAGCTGTGTATGCACCTTTACAGGCAGAGAATCAGAAGGACAGCCAGCGCCAGGAAACCTGCATTGTTTAAAAGGAAATAAATATGGCAGCCTCCACAGTACCAGTACAGTCCATTTATCGGATGGTGTAAGTAGTGCAGTTTGTTGCTCCCGGACAATCTCAGACTGCATTATGCACATGCGTGTGTGTTGCCTAGAGAGGTAGAACCTGACAGTGCCTTAGCAGGAATCCCAGGTTATGAGCATGAAATGTTTGCATGTTTGCTGACTGGTATAGGTAGAATAGGGACCCTTTGCATAAGGGGTAACCTCATCGCTGGTGTAAGGGTCAAGTACACAATGCTATTGCATGCAATCCATTTTGGAATTTAAATTCTTCCGTCTTCATCCACATGGCTTTGCAAGCTAGTTGTTTTTAATACTGCTAGTGTTCCAGCTTGATGTGAGTGTCATGGGTGTCTCCTTAATTTCTACATCTCCCATCAGCACCTGCTTTGCCATTTAAAATCATGGTCCCTAAGCAGGATAAGCATAGCACCTCCTTCCTTGTATGTTTAAAGGGAACACTAATTGAGTAAAAAAGAATAAAAATAAAAAAGATTTTAACTTACCTGCTGCTTCTACTGACCCCCTGCAGGTGTCCTGTGCCTGGGCAGGGACAAACCAATCCGCTGGTCCCCTGCAGCAACAAAGTTTTGTTTCCGACCTCGGCCCTTGCTTGCGCCGCTGTCACTGTCCTGTGCATGGTCAGTTGGCGGGAACGAAACTTTGTCACTGTGGGGGGACTAGAGGATCAGTTTGTCCTGGCGCGTACAACTTAATGAATCAACCCTTATGTTTCTGTGCTAGGCAGGGCTCTCCCCTTTTCACCTAAAGAGTGAATTTTGAGATCGAGTCAAGTCTTCTTCTGTACAGATATTGGCCTAAGGAAAAAAAGCTGGGCTTAAATGTGTGAAATACCTGGTAAAACTCTTTGCCAAAGGCAATACATTTCATGCATACATTTAAGGGCTACTCCAGATCAACTGGCAAAAGTCACTCCTGCTCCCCCTAGTGACTGGACGTGATTGATAGCTAGCTGTAGCACTGCAGGTATCATCAGTTCAGTACTGAGTATCCACTCTCTCTCCTTTTGAGAAGCCAATGTTCACCAAGCATTCTAAAACTGCTACCTGAAACAATATGTAATGCTTGAATAGGTGAAAACACTATATACAAATAATTTATAAATGAATATTGTAAAAAAATAAATCAGCAATTGTAGTCATTACATTGTTTTCACTACAGTTCCTCTTTAAAGTGAAACCAAGGGGAAAATAAACTGATGAAATAAACAATTGTATTTATCGTCCTACTAATAAAAATGACCCTTAGCTTAGCTATACCGTGGTTCTTTTTTATATTTAAAAATGTACAAAGTAGATTGAATGTTTTGTTGTCTCTGCTCAGTGGCAGCCTATTAAGTGTCCCCAAATGAAAATACATGATCTATTGCCCTTTTTCTATCTCTCCCCTGCCCTCAGAAGTTGTATTCTGCCAGGAAAACCTTTATGGCTGTAGTTTGCTTATCAGTAATGTTTAACTATTTTCCCGACAAGGTACAAAGACAGAATCTGTCACTTCCATGCCTGAATATTAACTCTTTCAGGCAGCTAAATAAACAAAGATAAACAGTCTGGTTATTAATATGTTTTGCACTGTACATACACATGTTTATCTCATCATGTCACATGTCTCCTTGGGTACACTTTAAATTAAAAATATGTTGCGGAAAACACGAGTGAAAATGCACATAATGCATCCCAATATTTAATCGTGTTGTACTGGGAGCAATGCGTGGTTTTCCGCATCGTGAAAAAAAGTCAACACCATTGCATTTTATCGCACAGTGGGCTTGATTCACTAAGCCGTGATAACTAATATCACGGCCGCACTGGCGTTTTCGCGCGCAAATTCACGATTGCGTGTGAAAATTCGCGAATGCGTGCTCAAACGCTAGTGCGGCCGTGATATGAGTTATCACGGCTTAGTGGATCAAGCCCCATGCGTGTTATTTCCCTTTGCCAACAGTCAGCTGTTCTCAGCTGGCTGCCGGCCGAGAATGCCAATTCGAAGCGGTAAAACACAGCCATGTTTCTCAAGGGTGACTCTACCCTAAAAGGAAATAAATATGGCAGCCTCCACATCCCTCTCAGTTCAGTTGTCCTTAAAAGTGGACCTGACCTATTAACTTAATGTTTGCTCTAAAAAAATAAGCAAAAGCATATTAACCTTTACAGAAAACATTTAGGCCCGGTTCACATTAGCGTTCGCTATCCGGATTTTCCGGATCTGATCCAGACCGCATACTGTACAAACGGAACGTACGTTCCGCATAGCAATGTAAAGTCTATGCGGACGTTCACACGTGTCCGTTCCGTACAGTACGGAGCTGGATCGGATCCGGACTCTTTTCCAACATGCGCTATTTTTTGGGTCCGGATCTCCGGCCCACGCACCCCGACCGGAGCCGGAGCTGAGCCTGACAGCACCATCCGGAACACAGAAACCAATGGGAAACGGAAGGCACAGAACACACTGCCTACAAAAACCTGACGTTCTACCCCACTTCCTAGGCGTATCCAAGCTGCCATTTCGGATGGGGACACATGGGCCAAGCATGTCTGGAGTGGAGCAGCAGTGACAGACGTGCTGGAGCTGTTTGGCAGAATGTCGGAGGTGGAGGTGAGGCCTACAGCAGAGGAACCTGATTGTACAGGTGCACAGAAGGTGTACCCCAACATTTTTTTTTTAATTTCGCTATTTTTTGCCTACGGATCCGGATGGCAGCCTGATGCATAACTGATGCAAACGGACCGGATCCGGATCGGAACCGTACGGTTCTGATCAGGATCAGGTCAGGATCCGATCAGGATCCGGTCCGTTTATTTGCCAAAACGCAAGTGTGAACGGGGCGTTATTTGTTGCAGCTGATACAAATCCTGCAATAAATCTGCAGCGTGTCTATACTTCCTGCTTTCAAGGAAGGAGACATAGGGTTAACATCTTGTGTTTACAAATTAGCTGATCTGCCGAAGGACTGTCGAGATGCCTGTGCTGACACAGCTGAGACATCAAATTACAACTGTGATTAGTCATAAATGAGGGGGGGGGGGATTACACAATTACGCTTAACTCACTAACTACATACAAGATGGATTAATCTGTGTTTTACTTGTGTCCTGTGCATGAGTTCAGGTCTACCGCATAACTGTATTCAATTTTGTGTTTTATTTTTGTCTGAAGTTCAGAGTTAAATACATGTTTGGTAAGTTTTGGGAACTTTGATGCAGCCCTTCAAATGAATACCAAGCAGAGTTAATATAAAAATAGAAGAACTTGTTTTGATTGAATCTAATTTTGCTCTCTGCCGCTAATGCAAAGGCTGCTTCCATGAGAGAGGAGAACACTGCATTAGTTAAGATAAGGCGTTTTCATTCCACTAAGTGAATACATAAGAGCCAATTTCAGCTTTTTTTTTCAGGAATTATTGCTAATCAGATGCTTTGCTCAGATTTTCAGCTCTCCCAAACCATCCAAGTGCCAAGTACAAAGAATCTCTGCCTTTGCTAAATTCCGTCGGATCAGATAATGCATCCAAACGTTCACACAAAGAAACATCGGAGAAACAGAAGCAAGAAAACTGCAGTGTTAGAGCGCCAAAACACTTCTATATACTGTGAAATAAACGTTAAAGGGACATTCCATTCTAGTCTTTTTGTAATTATTATTTAGTATTTATATAGCGCCAACATCTTCCGCAGCACTGTACAGAGTATATAGTCTAGTTACTAACTGTCCCTCAGAGGGGATCACAATCTATCTAATCCCTACTATAGTCATATGTCTATGTATGTATCCTGTACGCAGAGTTCCCCAACCCTGTTCCCAAGGCCCAGCAACAAGGCATGTTTTGAAGAAAACCACAAACATGTACAGGTGAGTTAATTAGTGTCTGAGCAGAGCTGATTAACTACCTCTGTGGATTTCCACAACATGCACTGTTGGTGGGCCTTGAGGACAGGGTTGGGGAACACTGTTTAGTGCATGTATCGTAGTCTAGTGCCAATTTAGATGGAAGCCAATTAACTCATTTGTATGTTTTTGGGGTGTGAGGGGAAACTAGAGTGCTTGGAGGAAACACACACAGACACGGGGAAAACATACAAACGCAGTGCAGATAGTGCCCTGGCTGGGATTCGAACTCAGGACCGAACACTGCAAGGCCAAAGTGTTAAGTACATGCTGCTCATAGTCCTTTGTACCTACAGGGCTTGTTCTTTGGGACACGTGTGTAGTGACAAGTCATACATGAAAATGTTTAATGCAAACCCCTAGGCTTCATTTCACTAAGCATTGCCGCATTCGGTATGTATCGTGCAGTGTATGTATCATAGTCTAGGGCCAATTTAGGTGGAAGCCAATTAACTTATCTGTATGTTTTTGGGCTGTATGAGGAAACCAGAGTGCCTGGAGGAAACCCACACAGACACGGGGAGAACATACAAACTCATTGCAGATGTTGACCTGGCTGGGATTCGAACCGGGGACCCAGCGCTGCAAGGCAAGAGCGCTAACCACTACGCCACCGTGCTGTCCACACACTTTATTGCTTTATTATGTACAAAATATATATATATAGAATTTTTTTTAATTTTTTTTTTTTTTTATTAGCACTCAGCTCAGAATTTGCAAAGCTGACTGTGATTTTCTTGTCACTTAGGTAGCCTACACACATCCAATTTTGATTAACCAATGATTGGCTAGTTTCACCACTTTCATATAGGACTTGATTCACTAAACCGTGAGAACTCATATCACGACTGTTTTCATGAAATCTCGCGCGCAATCACAAATTTTCGCGCAAAAATTCACGATTGCATGCGATAATTTGCGATTGCACGCGATAATTTGCGATCGCGTGCAAACACGAAAATGAATCAAGCCCATAGTATGAGAGCTTTACCTACACAATCTGTTCATAGTATTCAAAATCTGTTGGCCCTCATACTACATGGAAGCAATAAAGTAAGCCAATCAGAATTGGATGTGTGTATGCACCCAAAGGCTACATTCACAGTGGGATACTGCAGTGCAGTGTAATGGCCACCAGGTAACGTAGCTTACCGCACTGCAATGCATCACCTATGCGACATTCACAGAGCGAATGACGGCTTTCCCTGCTGCTGCTAATCTCCCCGGCAGCGTTAAATACTATTCCCTCTCCGAGTTGTAACAATTATGAGGGATGTGTAATTCAGGGTCTGGAAACCTGAATTACTCTTATGCGCCCCGCACAGCATAACTTTGCTGCTATGGGGCGCCTGGTTTTGGTGCCCGGCGGTGAGCGCCGTGTGCTGAAACCACCTGCTTTGGCTGTGCACTTGGAACAGAATGCAGACTAGGTGCCAATTCAGAGTTTGTAAATCATCTTTAAACATGTGTACCTGTAGGGAAAAAAGTGCCCCTATGGGGTACTCACCTCTGGAGGAGAAAGCCTCTGGACAGTACTGTGCATGCGTGGTTTAATTGCAGCAGTGGCTGGATGGTGTAATGGTTAAGGGCTTTGCCTCTGGCACAGGAGACCAGGGTTCAAATCTCGGCTCTGCCTGTTCAGTAAACCTGCACTTATTCAGTAGGAGACCTTGGGCAAGTCTCCCTAACACTGCTACTGCCTATAGAGCGCATCCTAGTGGCTGCACCTCTGGCGCTTTGAGTCCGCCAGGAGAAAAGCGCGATATAAATATTCTGTGTTTGTTTGTAATCGCGCATGCGCTGTACTGTCATGCCGGCTGCCGTGATGACGCGAGGCGACCGGTGTGGTGATGACTAACGTCATCTTTCAGGAAAAAGGGCTGGGAGCCATTTCTGACCAGGGTCTGGGAGAAGAGCCAGATGGATGCCGATTTTGATTTTAGTTACTGCTCGGAGTCCCTTTACAGGGAACCAGAGATGAACGATTCACAAAAAATAAACATATGAGTTTATAGCTTGTAAAGAATAAATGCTCTACCTGATAATTTCGCCACTCTGGTTTGCCTTTTTGAGTGTTTTTTTTATCCATTATTGCTCCAGGAAAAATCCAATATGGCTGCCGGCTCATATCCCTTCTGCTTCCAGGTTATAAGCTGTTCTGGATGTGCTGTCTAGCCTCTATGAGACTATATAGACAAGCAGGGCTGCTGCAGCCTTTCATCTGTGTGCTTTCAACTTTATTATTCTGGCATGCTGTGTGGCTGCCTGTAGGAAGTGTCTCTCATAAAAATTAAACTGCATACAGTAGATAATGACTGGCTGCACAGTGCACACAGATACACTTGTCTGTTTTAGAGCTTCTTTCTCGGCAGCAGCAGTCCCTCCCATGTCATCAGAGCTCTAAGTATGCAAAGCAGGAAAGCTGAGCCATAAGGGGGCAGGCTTGGGCTTGAAAAGATTCCACAGAAGACTGACTCAGCTGTAATGATTCCAGGTCAAACCTAGACTGAATGCTGAGTCAGGGATTCTTATCACAGCTGATAACAGACAGATTAGGCAGAGAAGAATAAAACTAAAAGCATGGTAGGTGTTTACTGTCATGTTCCTACTAATAAGTGTAATAAAATACATGAGGGTGCTTCCTCTCTGGTTCTGTTTAAGTCTATCTGGACGGTTATATCCGTCCAGATAGACTGTGTAGCTCCTGCTGCCTGAGACGCACGTGCTCCCGCCACCTGCCGTTAGCCCCCAATCAGTGAATGGGAATATAGTTCCTATTCACCAATCTAAGTCCCCCGCAGAAAAACCGACTGACTCTTATCAGAGACCGCGGTCTTTCTGCAAAAAAAAAACAACGTTTCCCGTCCTCTTTCTAGCTTCCAGGACTTTTTTGACTGTGGTCATCTTGTGGCCAAATAGTAAACTGCACCCACATTGTGAGGAAACGCGGAAAAGCCGCCGCGTGTGTCAAGAGCTAGGCGGCTGACTCCGCGTCCTACGCGGCGGTTTGCACCCGTCTGGTTGTGTGGTGGAACGCGGAAAAGCCGCCGCATGTCCTGACAGCAAAGCGGCTGTTTGCATGCAGCAGCATGTGCTTGGTGTGGCTGGGTCTGTTAGTGCACCTAGGCAGATGGAGAGCTATGCTCGCGCGGGCCTGAATTCAGGACCTTTATACCTGCAGAGGAAGTGTCAGCTGATCAGGAAGGTCAGCTGATTCCTGCAGGACTCATGATTGGCTGAATGGTTCGGGTGGGGCAGCAGAGTCCAGCAACTATATATTCTGCTGCTTATTCAGTTGCTGGTTGTCTGGCGTTGCAAACACATACGTGGGAGCACTCAGACCTGTAGTCAGATCCTTAAGTGTACCGGGACCAGCTGGAGCTGTAATCCTACACTTAGCTAGATTCTGTTGATAGCTAAAGTACTAGTTTGATTGTGATTATCTGTTATGACTCTTTGACTGCCTGACTATCCTCCTGAACTCTGATCTTGTACCATGCCATTCTGATACTCTGTTGCCGAACCCCGGCTCGTCCTTAGACTCTGCTTCTGCCTCCTGATCTTGTACCTCGATATTTCTGATACCCTGTTGCCGAACTCTGCCTGTACCTAGACTCCGCCTCCGCCTTCTGATTCTGTACTTTATCTGTCCGTGTGTTACAACCTGGCTTGTCCGACCTCGAGAACCGACCTTACTATTGGAGGCGGTTCCCCATCCTGTTAGTGACACTACCTCCTGAGTGTTACTTTCAGACTTACCTTCCTACTGTCAGCCCGAGTGTTACTTTCAGACTTACCTTCCTACTGTCAGCCCGACTCCTCCCGCCTTCGAGAGTTCAGGCCTTCGGAAGGAAGCCGTGCAGTACTCCTCACTGCACTGAGGCCAGTCCTCTAAGTGTTACTGTTACACCAAACACTACACTCTACTCAGGTGAACAGAGGTTAGCTGGTATATCGGATTATCGGTGATACTGCAGATCACTTATAATCTGGTATACATCTGTATTCCCAGTGATACTGCAGATCACCGGTAATCAGATCCTCTCTGTGCTTCACCCGTTCGTTACAGAACGTCAGACCAAAATACGAAATGGACGCAAACACTGATTGTCTGGGTGTACTTGCCGCTTCGGTGGACAAAATCAATCAAGTACTGGGCACCCACATAACTCTTATTGATTGTTTGTCTGTACAAACCCTCCAGACATCAGTGAGTCATGTGCGATCCCCTTTTAGCTCTGACATACCTATGCCTGTACCTGAAAGTTTTTCCGGTCACAGATCTGACTTCCGGAATTTTAGGAGTAGGGTGTTGTCCTATTTTGAGTTGAGACCCCAATCTTCGGGTACTGAGACCCAGAGGGTCACGTTTATTAAAACTTTGTTGTCCGGCGACTCCCAGTCTTGGGCGTATAGCCTGCCCGCCGGAGACAAAGCTCTTACCTCTGTAGAGGAATTCTTTAAAGCTATGGCAGTAATTTACGACCTTGCCTCGACTTCTGAGCGGAAGCTCAAGCTTTTGCGTCAAGGCGAGGGTCCGGTCGAAGATTACGCGGCCGAGTTTAGGAGGTGGTCAGCAGAGCCGGGCCGACACATAGGCTGGCGAGGCTACGGCCTCTGGGCGCCTGTCAATCAATTAAATCATGAGCGCACTGCGCACTTTGGAATCGGATCCTTCCTTAAGTGCCTGCCCGCCCGGCGCCCTGCAATTTACCGGCCGCGGGTGGCAGCGGCAAGAATTTGTCTACAGTGTACACTCTCTCCCTCTGAGAGAGTGTACAGTTCAGTTGCCATGGCTGCAACGCTGCGCTGCCTGCACCGCCCCCCGCTTTTAAGAGCCGATGCATGATGAATTTGATAGCCAGCGTACAGCTCACTCGTAAGCCCATGCTTACTGTGGCTGGCTGACGCTCAGTGGCTCTCGCGTGTCCCGCCCGCGGCCCGCCCCTTGATGGGGTCACGGACTGCTTGCTGACTCCGCCCCCTTCCTCAGTCCACCACACGTCATGACGGTCACGTGACGGTGACGTCAGTAACGTCCCTCGCAGGCGTCCCTCGCAGCCGCAGGCGTCTTCTCTGGCTGGGCTGACTCTGTGTAGTGAGGAATGGACTGCACCCGGGTCGCAGCCATAATAAATCAAGTAAGTTTCGAGTCAGACTCAGTGCAATGCAGAGTCAGCTTCAGTCAGCGTCACATAGAAAGTACTAGTGACTGAGTGAGGAATACTGATTCCTGAATCCATTCCTGACTGGAGCAAGCAGGCAGCATAGTGTCATCACCTGTGTATAAAGCTGCATGCCTTAAAGTAGTTAACAGGCAAATATTTAAAAAAAAAAAAAAAAAAAAAAAAGCTTTACTCACCTGGGGCTTTTTCCAGCCCCCAGCAGCCGACTGTTCTACACTGTCACCTCCACTCTCCCAGTCTCTGTGCTTGGTGCGGAAGCCGACCCCGAGGTCATCCGCACTGCGCATGCGTGAACTGCCGCTGTTAATAAAGCCCACGTTGTACGCGGCTTACTGCGCAGAAAGCCACGTACAACGTGGGCTTTATTGACAGTGGTAGTTTGCACCTTCCGACCGCACCGAGCATGGAGACTGGGACAGTCGGCTGCTGGGGGTTGGAGAAAGCCCCAGGTGAGTAACGCTTTTCATTTAATATTTGCCTGACAACTACTTTAACCTCCCTAGCGGTATGGACAGAAATGTCCGTTCAAAAAAACATGCTGTGAACAGTATAAACATGCATACACATCAATACTCTCCTGCACTGTATGCTAGACCCTTGCTTGACACATTTTGGCAAGTTACAGGAAAAAAAAAGTTTTAAAAATAAATTTTATCACTGTTTGCACAGAAATCCTGGGGAAATTGAACGCTGGGTAGGTTAAAGGAAATTTGAGTTGAACTTACCTGGGGCTTCTTGCAGCCCCCTGGAGTCCTCCTGTGCTGTGCCCACGGTGCTGGTCCAAGACTCTCTGGCCAGCAGTGGGCCTCCTCAACGCACTCCCGGGGGCGTTTGCTGCATCTGCCATTTATGAGAATTGCTAATGCACATGCGCAGTGTGCGCATGGCTTAGGGCTGCACTTGTGCAGGAGCCGCCAACTGGCAGCAACCGGCCAGCTTTGTGGTGGTCGCCGCTGCTGGCCAAAGGGACTTGGACCGATGTGTCGTGGGCACAGAAGGACTCTAGGGGGTTGCTAGAAGCCACAGCTAAGTTCAACTCATTATTTGTAGACTTACAGTACCCCTGACCTCATTTTGAAATAAAATGTTTTTAACACTTTTTTTTTATTTGCTGTGACATATGAGTCACAGCACCATCCTCCCCCCTTTAGCACCCCCTCTGTCCCCCACTGTGCTCAGCCATAGTACAGAGCTCGCTGATGGGCGGGCAAGAAGTGTCAATACTTCCTCCTCTCTGCCCGTCCTCAGGAACGCCCACCCCACTCGCCGTTATTAGTGCCTATCTTTACAGTGCGCTGGGGAGCTGCGCCATCTGCTCTCTTGAAGTAATTTAGCTCAGAACGATAGTGTACTTGTAGCTGTATTAGTACACTATCGTTAGCAGTGAGTGGGGTGGGCGGCCGGAGAGGAGGGACTACTGACACTCCCTCACCTCCCGTTATTGACGTCCTGCTCAAGTCGAATATTTCGGCTGAGCAGAATGGGAGAGGAAGTTGCTGTGATTTCTGTCACAGCACAGCAAATAAAAAAATAACATTAAGGCTGCTTTCACAGTGGGACGTTACAGGCGCACGTTAGAGCAGCCTGTAACACACCCCACCGCACAGTAATGAAAAATCAATGGGCTGTTCACAGTGCCCACGTTGCGTTACATTACAATATTTATTATTTAACCTGTTTTAGACCTTGGTAATGAAAATCTACGCCCCCTGTTTTGGTCCTCTTATTTCACCCAGGGCGTAGATTTCAGTTACCTCTGCCACACGCTCCCACTGATTGCAACGCTCTGCTGTCTCTTCACCTGGTTCCTCAGAGTTCCATCCTGTAGTCAGGAGCAGATTTCATTGGTTCCTGACTCTGTGATTGGCTCATACGGACAGCAGAGCAAGCCAAGTAGAGCGACTGAAGAGCGGCACGATCAGCGGGTGCGATGGGAGCTGAGCTCAGTAAGACCTATGGTCCCAAAGTAGTTAAGAGTATCTTCACCTTATTGGTGATGCAAATATGTTTACAGTTATGTTTAAGCATTTCTCTTGTATTTAAGAACCCACGTTCATTTTGCTGTTAATTTATCTATCTGTATTTCTATTTATTGCCTAATTTATAAAAAAAAAAAAAAAAGATGTTTGTATCACTTGTTTACAGTTAATTTATATAAATCCATTTTCCTGTGGAAAAATACTGTATTTGTGCATAATTTATTGTTACATTAAACGGGGGGGGGGGGGGGGGTGGGCGCACTTGGGCAGCCCAGCCTCTGTTGGTGGTGGACCTTGTCCCGGCCCTGGTGGTCAGTCACGGCCAAGTGGGACACTTATGCCCTGTTAGATTGTTTCTTGTCAGGGCTGTCCGATGAGGTCTCTGATTTGATGTTAAGCCAGCCCGAGCCCAGAACAGTCGATGAGGCCATCTCAGCGGCCATCCGCATCGACCGCAGGCTGCGCTACCAAAAACAGACCAGGGGTAGTTCCCGTCTCAGAGGGGTATCTTACACCACGGTCCCAGTGACTCCACCTCCTACTATTTCACCTTCTCCCGTCTTGCCTCCATCCGAGCCGATACAGATTGCTCGGTCAAAATGAACCTAGGTAGAGCGAAGACGGAGAATGACCGAACAGCTGTGTCTGTACTGCGCTGAAGGGGGGCATATAGTACAGAACTGCCCTAATAAGCCGGGGAAACGCTACCGCTTAGGAGTGGTAGGGGGTAACACCCTGGGCGTCCGACTTTTACCCCTAGAAGAAAAACTATTGCTTCTTCCCTGTACCGTTACGTGGGAAGATAAGACTGAGGTCACGGAAGCCTTTATCGATTCAGGCTCCGCGGCAAATTTTATGGATTTTGAGTTTGCTAAGAGATTGTGTATTCCGCTCACACCAGTACAACCACCCATCCAGGTTACGGCAGTGGATGACTCTCCTCTGCAAGGGAATCACCCACTGTCTCAGACACCAAAGGTGGGGGTTACCATAGGGGTACTGCACTGGGAAAAGTTACAGTTCTTTGTGTTGCATATGACAACCTCCACCATTATATTCGGCATGCCATGGTTGCACCTTCATTCTCCACACATTGATTGGGCCACCGGCCAACTAATTTCTTGGTCAGCACACTGCTTTCAGCGATGTTTAGGGAAGGTGACATTGGGCCAAACCAGGGTTCATGTACAGGGGATACCTGAGCAATATGTGGAATATTCTGATGTATTCTGTCCCAAGGCTGCAGACAAATTAACCCCACATCGCTCTTTCGATTGCCCCATTGATATCCGTTCAGGTTGTATGCCCCCTCGGGGTCATTTGTACAATTTATCTAGGCCAGAAAAATTGGCTATGCAAGAATATATCCGTGAGAATTTGGCCAAAGGCTTCATCCAGCCGTCCCGATCGCCTGCTGGAGCAGGTTTCTTTTTCGTTAAAAAGAAAGACGGGGGCCTGCGGCCCTGTATTGATTACCGGGGACTAAATAAGATCACGGTAAAGAATCGCTATCCGTTACCCCTGATAGACGATTTATTTACGCAGGTCACTGATGCTAAGATCTTCTCAAAGCTGGATTTGCGGGGCGCGTACAACCTGGTGCGCATAAGAAAGGGCGATGAGTGGAAAACGGCCTTTAACACGCCAGACGGGCATTACGAGTACCTGGTGATGCCCTTTGGGTTATGTAATGCCCCGGCCGTTTTCCAGGAACTCATCAACGAGGTCTTCAGAGAGGTGTTGGGGAGATTTGTTCTGGTCTATCTAGACGATATACTTGTTTTCTCCAACAACCTCTCTGAGCACAGAATGCATGTGAAATTTGTACTCAACAAATTAAGACAAAACTCACTTTACGCTAAAATTGAGAAGTGTATTTTTGAAGTCACATCTGTCGCCTTTCTGGGGTACATAATTTCCACCATGGGCCTGTCTATGGACCCCGCCAAAGTCTCCGCTGTTTTGGAATGGCCATAGCCGGTTGGATTGAAGTCTTTACAGCGTTTTTTAGGCTTTGCGAATTATTATAGAAGGTTCATAAAGGGGTATTCCACGGTTATCGCACCCCTCACCTGTCTTACGAAAAAAGGGGCAGATACCACCCACTGGTCTCCTGATGCATTAAGTGCTTTCTCCACTTTAAAAGATTTGTTTTGTTCCGCACCCATCCTGAGACATGTAGACACCTCTTATCCTTTTATTGTTGAGGTAGACGCCTCGGAGGTTGGGGTAGGGGCTGTGCTGTCTCAGCGGTCAGGGTTGCAGGGAAGGCTACACCCTTGTGCGTATTTCTCTCGTAGGTTCTCTCCGGCAGAGAGAAACTACGATATAGGCAACAGAGAGCTCTTAGCCATTAAATTTGCTTTTGAGGAGTGGCGTCACTGGCTGGAAGGAGCAGAACATACAATTACGGTATACACGGATCACAAGAATCTAGAATACATCGAGGGGGCTAAGAGATTAAGTCCCCGTCAGGCTCGATGGTCTTTGTTTTTTTCGAGGTTCAGGTTCGTAATTACGTATACCCCGGGTAGCAAGAACATTAAGGCAGACGCCCTGTCCAGATGCATTGAGTTGGAGACAGCACAGCCTTCTGCCCCAGAGACCATTGTCCCACAAAATTTGGTGCTGGCCGTAACAGAGACTTGGGAAGACTGGACAGAGACCTTGAGTCCTTTTCAGCAGGATGTCCCTGAGGGGAAGCCTGAGGGGGTTTTATTTGTGCCTCTGCCATTCCGTCTCCGGGTGCTACAGATATTCCATTCACACAAGAATGCGGGACATCCTGGGGCATCTAGAACGCAGGATCTTGTGGCCAGGTGTGCTTGGTGGCCGTCTCTGGCAGCCGACTGCAAAGAATTTGTTAAGGATTGTGCGGTATGTGCTAAAAGCAAACACTCCCGGCTGGCATCTGTAGGGACGTTGCAGCCTTTACCCACCCCGAGTGAACCATAGACTCACTTGTCCATGGATTTTGTGGGTGAGCTTCCCAGATCAGAGGGCATGTCGGTCATTTGGGTGGTAGTCGACCGCTTCAGCAAGATGGCCCATTTTGTGCCCTTGAAAGGACTCCCCTCGGCCCAGGAATTGGCCGACTTGTTTATCAAACACGTGTTCCGGCTGCACGGCATTCCGGAAAACATAGTGTCCGATCGGGGAGTCCAATTCGTATCTAAATTCTTGAGGGCATTCTGTCATCAAATGGGCATGAAGCTGTCGTTTTCATCGGGCTACCACCCACAGACCAACGGTCAGACAGAGAGGGTCAACCAGTCATTAGAGCAGTTTTTGAGATGCTACGTTGCAGAGGCGCAGAATGACTGGGTCAAATTTCTGCCCTTTGCAGAATTTGCACAAAACAATTTGAAAAGTTCTTCCACTGGATTTTCTCCGTTCCAGGTAGTGTCTGGAAGATTGCCCAAATTTTCACCGTTACCAGTGGCCTCCACTCCGTTTCCAGCTCTGGAGGCTTAGCAAAGGTCTTTTAAAGACATTTGGCGGACGGTGAGAGACAGTTTGGAAAAGGCGTTTCTGAGTCAGAAGGGTCAAGCTGACAAGAAACGGTCTTTGGAGTGGAGATTCCAACAAGGAGACTTGGTTTGGGTATCCACACGTCACTTGGCCCTAAAACAGCCCTCAGACAAGTTGGGTCCCATATTTGTCGGGCCTTTTCCGATAGCCAGAAGGATCAACAACGTCACTTACGCCGTTGATCTTCCCGCCAGCATGCGTGGGGTAAGATCCTTCCACGTATCCCTGCTTAAGCCAGCAGTCCATGTGGGTCCCACTCCTCCTCCTCCTGTGTTGGTGGATGACCAGCCTGAGTACGAGGTAGAAAAGATTTTAGATTCACGCTTTGTTCAAAACTCGGTACAATATCTCGTACATTGGAAAGGGTACGGCATTGAGGAGAGACAATGGGTACCGGGGAGTCGCATGCATGCGGACGAATTAAGGAGGGAGTTTCACGCTTTACATCCCGAGAAACCTGGTAGGAGTTGTCCGGAGTCCACTCCTCGGGGGGGGGGGGGGGTACTGTGAGGAAACGCGGAAAAGCCGCCGCGTGTGTCAAGAGCTAGGCGGCTGACTCCGCGTCCTACGCGGCGGTTTGCACGCGTCTGGTTGTGTGGTGGAACGTGGAAAAGCCGCCGCATGTCCTGACAGCAAAGCGGCTGTTTGCATGCAGCAGCATGTGCTTGGTGTGGCTGGGTCTGTTAGTGCACCTAGGCAGATGGAGAGCTATGCTCGCGCGGGCCTGAATTCAGGACCTTTATACCTGCAGAGGAAGTGTCAGCTGATCAGGAAGGTCAGCTGATTCCTGCAGGACTCATGATTGGCTGAATGGTTCGGGCGGGGCAGCAGAGTCTAGCAACTATATATTCTTCTGCTGCTTATTCAGTTGCTAGTTGTCTGGCGTTGCAAACACATACGTGGGAGCACTCAGACCTGTAGTCAGATCCTTAAGTGTGCCGGGACCAGCTGGAGCTGTAATCCTACACTTAGCTAAATTCTGTTGATAGCTAAAGTACTAGTTTGATTGTGATTATCTGTTATGACTCTTTGCCTGCCTGACTATCCTCCTGAACTCTGATCTTGTACCATGCCATTCTGATACTCTGTTGCCGAACCCCGGCTCGTCCTTAGACTCTGCTTCTGCCTCCTGATCTTGTACCTCGATATTTCTGATACCCTGTTGCCGAACCGTGCCTGTACCTAGACTCCGCCTCCGCCTTCTGATTCTGTACTTTATCTGACTTACCTTCCTACTGTCAGCCCGACTCCTCCCGCCTTGGAGAGTTCAGGCCTTCGGAAGGAAGCCGTGCAGTACTCCTCACTGCACTGAGTCCAGTCCTCTAAGTGTTACTGTTACACCAAACACTACACTCTACTCAGGTGAACAGAGGTTAGCTGGTATATCGGATTATCAGTGATACTGCAGATCACTTATAATCTGGTATACATCTGTATTCCCAGTGATACTGCAGATCACCGGTAATCAGATCCTCTCTGTGCTTCACCGTTCGTTACACACATACATTTTTTTAGTAAATAATTGCATTACATTACATTTAAAATTAGCTGTTTACCTCCCACACCAAAAATTGCCCAAATCCATTTTTTTATAAAATAAATAAAATAAAAAAAGTTACAGTAATTATAAAAAAAAAACCCAACATAAATATTTACCTAAGGGTCTGGACTTTTTAAATATTCATGTCAAGAGAGTATATTATTATATTTTTTTAAATAATAAGCTTGTAAATAGTGATGGACGCAAATTGAAAAAATGCACCTTTATTTCTAAATAAAATATCGGCACCATAAATTGTGATAGGGACATAATTTAAACGGTGTAATAACCGGGACAAATGGTAAATAAAATACATGGGTTTTAATTACGGTAGCATGTATTAATTTCAAACTATAATGGCCAAAATCTGAGAAATAATGATTTTTTTCCATTTCTTTCTTAATCTTCCTGTTAAAATTGATTTGAAAGAAATAATTCTTAGCAAAATGTACCACCCAAAGAAAGCCTAATTGCTGGCAGAAAAAACAAGATATAGATCAATTAATTGTGATAATTAGTGATAAAGTTATTGGCAAATTAATGGGAGGTGAACGTTTCTCGGATGCATAAGGTGAACAACACTGTAGGCTGAAGTCGTTAATGCAGAGTTCATGGCATGTGTATAGAGTGGGGTTGTAAGGTCCGCCGATTCACGTCAGTGGCGGAATGCCGAGACTCGGGCTGCAGCTCCGACTTCCGGGTCTCGGCAAGCCGCTGACATCACTGGAACGCAGGAGACTTCCCAGTTCTCATTGGATAGGTGGAGGACACGTTCTCAGTACGCGCTCCGCAGATGTAAGCAGTAACTCTGACATTCTTGACTGTGTGTCAGCTGATCAGCTGACACGCTGGATTGCTATTGGTTTGTTTTCAATTCTGCCTTTGTTGATTGGTTAGCTCTAGTATTTAAACCTGGTGAGCGCCCCCAGTCATCCCTCGTGATAGCATTAGGTTTGGCTTGTTGCTGGGTAGCGCTCACTCTCTCATTGGATTCCTGTTGCTGACTTTGCCTTGTATCTTGACCATGCTTAACTTCTGTTTTATTCCTGTTGCTGACTACTGCCTTGTATCCTGACCACGCTTTATCTCTGCTGGATTCCTGTTGCCATCCTTGCCTTGTACCTGGACTACGCTTTGCCTTGCCGCCTGGATTGACCTTTGCTTGGACACGGATTTGCATGAACTCTGCCTGGACTGACTTCGGCTTAGCTTAACTACGCTATCTCTGGAAAGTTCCTATCTGGACTACCTTACTGCCACCATCCTGGCATCTCTGCCACTGGATTCACTTGTCTGGATGGCCTCATCCACTAGGCCTCAGGTGACTATTATATATATCCACTGTGCTTACATTGTCTTGCCAAGTATTCAGGTTCTGCCTGGTGAATTAACGATCTGTCAGTCTGTATGCTACATCTACCTGCAGGGTGTATTGCAGTATTGTGTTAGGTAGGAGTTTGCGCAGGTGTTACGGGCCAGTCAGTCATATGGGCATACAGTCTGAACTGTAGTTATTGACCAGACAAGCCTGACGGGTATAGTCCTGCATTAGCTAGCTAGGCCTGTTTTTAACAATAAGTCTCAATCAACCAGAAACCACACTTATTTGGCTGGCATCAGTCAATCCATGAGACCACGACAGTGCCGCATAGCAGAGACTCTACTGGAATAGCCAGGAAGTGGAAATCTGTGTTTCCTCCAACTGTCATGGAGCGGTTTTTGGAGATAGGCGATATTCAAAGAATGGAAGATCTTACAAATGTCTGTAGGACCAAAGTGAGAAATATAGGGAGACCTGGTTCTACTGGTTTGGAAATAATTATCCTCCAATGTAAAATCTTTAGGTTTTTTTTTTCAAGCCTGTCTGTGTGTCACAGTTTTCTGTGTGTAATTTGGAGTGGAAAGGGTTAATACTGTTTTGTTATCACAGCGGCTCACAGGTGAGATAAATCTACATGGAGAATGAAGTGTTCAGTGAGGTGAAGTAACAGGCGGTAATTTATGCACTGGTAATAGCAGAGTTACTGAAGGTTAGTACATCAGGTCCTCAGATCCAGTCCTGCCCTCAGCGCAGAGCTCCCAGCTCTCTTCTCATCACTCACAGAATAGAAATGCCACCTCATTCTTAGCTGTGGGAAGGGGATTAGCAGGAGATGGGATTTGTATCAGACATTGATACAGAGTAAACAGAGTGAGGGCTTGTGCACATTAGGGGCGATTTCCATCTTTGTTTAGCACTGGGATTTTAAAATTTGCCTTAAAGAGGACCCGAGGTGGGGTTCTGACAATGAAATCCGCATACAGAGGCTGGGCCTTCCTATACTGCCCAGCCTCTGTTGCTATCCAGATCCCCCCAAAGCCCTCCCTGCGCTCTGCGATCACCCATAAATCACAGCCGTGCTGCCGACACGCAGTGTGTCACAGTGTTTACCTCTGTACTGTCAGTCTGCTGCTCCCCCCCCGCCTCCTGCACAGCTCCGGTCCCCGCCCGCGTCCCTTCCCTCCCCGTTGATTGGAGGGAAGGGACGCGGGCGGGGATCGGAGCTATGCAGGATGCGGGGGGACAGCCAAGACTGACAATACAGTGGTAAACACAGCCCGCACAGCGTGACTGTGATTTATGAGGGATTGCAGAGCGCAGGGGGGGCTTAGGGGGGATCTGGATAGCAACAGAGCCTGGGCTATAGGCAGACCCAGCCTCTGTATGCGGATTTCATTGTCAGAACCCCACCTCGGGTTCTCTTTAAAAAGCCCTAGTGCAATGTTAGCTTATGTGAGTGTTCTCGGAAATGCGCTCCTACACCATTTTCTGAGCTTTTGCGATTTAATAGAGCGTATAGGCAGGGCCGGCCCGTCACTTTTTGCCGCCTGAGGCAAATTTGGCAGAGCGGCCGCCGAGCCGGAGGGGTAGCGGGCAGGTCGGGGGTATTGTGCCTAGCGGTGGGGAGGGGGGTCGGACCCCCCCCTCCCTCGCCTGGGTCCCCCGATCTGCGCTCCCCTCCAGCCTGTAATTAGTAAGCTGCTGCCAGATCGTAAGAGGCACGGGCGGGGAGGACTCACCTTTTCCGCGTTCCATCGTGCGCTCCATTGACGTCACTTCCTGCATCGCCGTCCACTTACAATACAGTGGGCGGCGATGCAGGAAGTGACGTCAGTGGAGCGCTCGCTGGAACGCGGAAAAGGTGAGTCCTCCCCGCCCGTGCCTCTTCTGGCAGCAGCTTACTAATTACAGGCTGGAGGAGAGCGCAGATCAGGGGACCCAGGCGAGGGAGGGGGGGTACGACCCCCCTCCCCACCGCTAGGCACAATACCCCCGACCTGCCCGCTACCCCTCCGGCTCGGCGGCCGGCCCCCCCAGGCGGGTGCCGCCCTTTGAAGTTTGCCGCCTGAGGCAAATGTTTCACCCCGCCTCATGAGCGGGCCGGCCCTGCGTATAGGGAAATCGCAGAGCGCTTGAAAAAAATTGCGATTTCCCAAGCGCTTTCGTGAATAAATACATTGTATTTATTCGTCTCTGGGTCAAAGAGTTCACATCCTGACTGACGTCAGGAAGTGAAAAAAATCATCGCTGCACAAAAGCGCTTAGAAAAGAGCTTATAGAAGCAATTTTCTAAGCGGAAATCACTCAGAAAGCGTTTGGAAAAGTGCATCAAAAAATAGCCCTATAAATCGCTCAGCGCTTGCGTTAGCGCGGGTAATTTATAATGTGAGCAATGCCTAAAAGAGAAGTCACATAGATTAATAGGATGATTTAACACATTTTTTGAAATGGTTTAAACATGCTTTATATGTTGGAGTGGCTGTGTTTCTATACTTTACTGATACATAAAATACTAATGTAGTGGTTAATATCTACAGCTGGTTGATTAATTAGTGCCATATGTTCAGCATTTTTTCTGGACTATTTTTACTTGTCAATCAGAGAGGATGATGGGTATAGCCATATAGCAAGTTGGTAACTTCTGCCTAGGTATAGATTCTTGGTATAGTTGTAAGTATGGTAGAACTTAAAGGATACCCAAAGTGACATGTGACATGATGAGATAGACATGAGTATGTACAGTGCCTAGCACACAAATAACTATGCTGTGTTCCTTTTTTTCTTTCTCTGCCTGAAAGATAAGAACTGATAAGAAATTCCAACTATAAAACACTTTCCTGAGAGCAGGAAAGAGATAAAAAGGGGAATTTCTCATCAGTGAGGGTCACACTGTAGTCACTCCCTCTCTGAGTCAGGACTGAGTCAGCCACTTACATACCTGATATTTAACTCTTTTAGGCAGAGAAAGAAAAAAGGAACACAGCATAGTTATTTGTGTGCTAGGCACTGTACATACACATGTCTATCTCACCATGTCACATGTCACTTCGGGTATCCTTTAATCAGGAATAGAGGCCAACCTCTACTTACAAAAAGATTCCATTCTAGGAGATTGTTTATAAGCTGTGTCCCGTGTTACACCCAAGGAAGAACTTAAAGTCCAAAATACAGCACCACTTAATTGAAAGGACAACTGAAAGGAGAGGGATATGGAACCCACACGTACCGGCTGCAATTGCCGTCATCGCCGCATGCTGGGACTCCCAGGATATAGACTCTCCCGTTTCTACGATGGCAGAGTCATGTGAACCGGTCAGGAGCCACTTTCATTGGCTCCTGACTGTGTCTATCAATGAAAGCCAATGGGAGCGGCTTACATTGAAATAAAATCGGCTCCTGACCAGCTCACATGGCTCTGCCGTCATAGAGACAGGAAGAGCCTGTGAGATGTGACGAGACACGTCGGGTTTGAGCGACGCGATAGACGGGGAGCGACAGAAACCACCGATGCGCGCTGCGGGCGGTGATTGAAATCTACATCCTGCCAGCCAGGAGCCCACCTAAACAGGCAGATTTCAATCACCTCGGTACTAAAGTAGTTAAAGTGAAACTGAAGCAAAAAAAAAAAACAACCCCCCCCTCCCCCCAAAAAACTTATGAAATAATGAACTGTATGTGTAGTAAGGACAATTAATAGAACATCAGTAGCAAATTCTCATGTTTTTATGTTTAGGTATATAGTTTTTTATTGCATTGCATCATTTCATCATACTTGCAATTTACAAACCATACTGTATTTTAAACTATGAAACAGAGCAGGGCTAATGACCCATTCAACTTCCCTGCAGTCCAAAATCTTATCTGAAGCTGCCTGACACTGTTCCATTGAAGTATAAGTGTCTCAGAGAACTCCATGTCCAAGAGAGTTAAAGAGAACCCAAGGTGGGTTTGTGACATGAATATTAGGACACAGAGGTACATTCTGCATACAGTGCCCAGCCTCTGTGTCCTTACAGTGTGCACCCAGTCTTCCCCATGCTCTGCTGTCCCCATTATAAAAACCGCCAGGCTAGCGACACACAGATTGTCGCTAGTCGACCTGTTTACCTTTTAGCTGCCACTCAGCGCCGTTCCTCCGCTTCCTCTATAGCGTGGCTCCCCGCCAGTGTCCTTTCCCTTCCCGCCTCCGTAAGCTTCCTCCAATCGGCTTACAGAGGCGGGGAGGGAAGGGACAGAGGCGGGGAGCCGCGCTATAGAGGAGGCGGAGGAACGGCGCTGAGTGGCAGCCAAAAGGTAAACAGCCGACTGCAGAAGTGCTCTCTTTTTTTTAATGATACTGCACCTATTTGTAGGTTTTTCAGATTAACAACAATACTTCAGGGTGGCTGCCTCCGCCCAGCCAGGTGCACTGCACACTGTGAATTGCATCTTCGCACAGCTGACATTTTATAGCGTGGAAGACACAGCAAGGTGTGCGCCCCCCTCCTCCGCTCAGCTATGCCCATGGGCGATACACAGTTATTTTTGTCACCGACCTAACGCCTCTCATGCTTCACAGCCTTTATTGGTTTCTGCTGTGCTGGTAAACTGTGTATTGCTTCTGACTACAAAGCAGATTGCAGGGCCATGTGACGATGACAGATTGTCACTGACAGTTTCTTGCAGAATATACAGAGTTCAGCATTTAAAGAGAAACTCTGACCAAGAATTGAACTTTATCCCAATCAGTAGCTGATACCCCCTTTTACATGAGAAATCTATTCCTTTTCACAAACAGACCATCAGGGGGCGCGGTATGAATGATATTGTGGTGAAACCCCTCCCACAAGAAACTCTGAGGACCGTGGCACTCCTGGCAGTTTCCTGTCTGTGAAGCTTGTTGCATTGTGGGAAATAGCTGTTTACAGCTGTTTCCAACTGCCTAAAAAGCATGCAGCAGCTACATCCCCTCCCTGCAGTAAAAATGTCATCATGTGATAAATGTCAGAATGTAAACCAGGAAGAGGAAAGATTTTACAATGGGCAAACACTGACAAAATCATTTATACATAATTATTGTAAAAATTAAGCATTTTTTAATTACATTATTTTCACTGGAGTTCCTCTTTAAGTATCCCTCTTCTGTAGGCTAATCACAGTATCTGAGCTCCGAACTGAAAGAAATTATCAACAGATGCACAAATGGTGTTGAATCATTAAATGACAGCTGACATGAGAGGAATCATCAACTCTCAGGAAGATAGTGTCATATTGCAACAGGATCTGGATAGGATGGCTATATGGGCACATACATGGCAGATGAAATTCAATGTTGAAAAATGTAAAGTCATGCATTTTGGTCGTACCAATGGTCTAGCACCATACAAAATAAATGGGATACAGTTGGGGACATCAAACTTGGAGAAGGACTTAGGAGTACTCATCGACAACAAGTTAAAGTGAACCTTAAGTCAACTGTAAAAAATGAGATTTACTCACCTGGGGCTTCCCTCAGCCCAGGAGGCCGCAATAGCAGCATAGGGGGGCGATATACAGGCTGGGAACGCGAAGAATCACTCGCGTTCCCATGCCTGTCGGCCGGTGACGGCCAAACCGGAAGTGTTCGCCGGCGGGTCCTGGAGCGTCAGAGCGGGGCTGCGAGGGCACCGATCGGCTGCTGGGGGCTGAGGGAAGCCCCAGGTGAGTAAATCTCATTTTTTACAGTTGACTTAAGGATCACTTTAAATAATCGTACTCGATGCCAAGCCGCTGCAGCTAAAGCTAACAAAATTTTGGGATGCATTAAAAGGGAAATAAAAACTCGAGATGCTAGCATAATATTGCCCCTGTTTAAAGAGAACCCGAGGTGTGTTTAAAGAATGTTATCTGCATACAGAGGCTGGATCTGCCTATACAGCCCAGCCTCTGTTGCTATCCCAATCCCCCCTAAGGTCCTCCTGCACTCTGCAATCCCTCATAAATCACAGCCGGGCTGTGAGGATGTATTTACATCTGTAGTGTCAGTCTCAGCTGCTCCCCCGCCTCCTGCATAGCTCCGGTCCCTGCCCCCTCCCCTTCCCTCCAATCAGCAGGGAGGGAAGGAATGCAGGCGGGGCCCGGAGTTCTGCAGGAGGCGGGGAGAGCAGCAGACTGACACTATAGAGATAAACACAGCCAGCTCTGACAAGCTGTTTGTCAGCAGCGTGGCTGTGATTTATGAGAGATTGCAGAGTGCAGGGGAACCTTAGGGGGGTTTGGGATAGCAATAGAGGCTGTGCTGTATAGGCAGATCCAACCTCTGTATGCAGATAATATTCTTCAAACCCACCTCGGGTTCACTTTAATTCTCTAGTAAGGCCACATCTGGAATATGGAATTCAGTTCTGGGCACCACATTACAAAAAAGATATTGCAGTTTTAGAGCAGGTGCAGAGACGAGCAACAAAATTGATACGTGGGATGGAAGGTCTCGCTTACCAAGAAAGGTTAGATAAACTGGGTTTATTTAGTCTAGAGAAAAGACGCCTTAGAGGAGATCTAATTAACATGTATAAATACATCAGAGGGCAATATAATAGCTTGGCGGATGAGCTTTTTGTCCCTAGGCCTTCTCGAAGGACTAGAGGACATGATCTGCGCATGGAGGAAAAACGTTTTAGCCATTTATTTAGGAAAGGGTTTTTTACAGTAAGAGTGATTAAGATGTGGAATGCATTGCCACAGAAAGTCGTTATGGCAAACTCTATACCTGCATTTAAAGGTGGCTTAGATGCTTTCCTTGCGTTGAAAGACATCCATGGCTACAATTACTAGGTAATGCCTAATGATGTTGATTCAGGGATTTTATCTGATTGCCATCTGGAGTCGGGAAGGAATTTTTCCTTTTGGGGCTAATTGGACCATGCCTTGTAGGGGTTTTTTCGCCTTCCTCTGGATCAACAGGGATATGTGAGGGAGCAGGCTGGAGTTGTACTTTGTACTGGTTGAACTCGATGGACGTTTATCTTTTTTCAACCAAAATAACTATGTAACTATGAATATGTAGGCTGCCATATTTATTTCATTTTAAACTATGCCAGTTACGTGGCTTCCCTGCTGATCTTTCATGCGTGAGTAGACTCATAGCTCCCAACTGTCCTTCTTTTGGAGGGACAGTCCCTCGGGCTTTCCCCTCTGCTCTCCCCTCCAGCTTCAATAACTGTCCGTGAGCAACGGCGGGCAGCGGCGGCAGATACATACCTTCCGTGCGCTCCAGCGTGGACACTCCTCTCTCTAGTCTCTGACGCGACTTCCTGTATAAACAGGAAGTCACGTCAGAGACTAGAGGGAGAAACTTCCACCCTGGAGCGCATGGAAGGTATGTATCTGTCGCCGCTGCTCACGGACACTTATTGAAGCTGGAGGGGAGCGCAGAGGGGAAAGCCGGAGGTGAGGGAGGGGGGGACCGTCCCCCCTCCCCGACGAGTGTGGCCATAGCTTTCCCCTCATGCTGCGTCCCCTCTAGCCCCCCAAAACGGCCCCAGAGGGGGGGGAGGTCCACTTAGAATTTTTGCAGGGGGGCCCGGTGGGATCTAGTTATACCCCTGGTAGTAATCATTAACAAACTGCACCCTATCCCCTTCTTGCACCTCTGACACTGTAGTTGCCCTTGGCAGGTTTTGGTGTGCTGTATCAATTGTTATGTTTAGAGTGCTTGGGGGGCCCCATGTAAAACTTGCACTGGGGACCAGAGCTCCTTAGCTACGCCACTGCCAAGTAGTGTGCATTGCTTTGCAATACATGGACCTATTGTTAAAGGGAACCTAAACTGAGAAGGATATGGATTTTTCCTTTTCAAAACAATACCAGCTGCCTGACTCACCTGCTGATCCTGTGTCTCTAATACTTTTTGCCACACCCCCTCAACAAGCATGCAGATCAGGTGCTCTGACTGAAGTCAGACTGGATTAGCTGCATGCTTGTTGCAGGTGTGTGATTCAGCCACTGCTGCAAACAAAGAGATCAGTACTAGGACTGACAAGCAACTGGTATTGTTAAAAAGGAAACATCCATATCCCTCTCAGTTAAGGTTCCCTTTAACAAAGTCAGTGTAAAGATAATGAGCAAAAGGAGAGCACTTGCCCTAAAAAAACCCTAATAAGTATTCTTGTTTTATTAAGCAGCTACGACTCGAATGATAGTTCTGGGTAGCTGCTTCATTTCAGTTTTCTGTAAACGTCTTGATAAATCAGCCCCACATTGTGAACAAAGCATGAAAGCAGCAGTTACTATAGAGATAGGATGTTCCTGGATGTTGGTGTTAGCTGCCCCCTCTGCTGTTATACTGCACACCACATCAACAGACAGAAAGGTCCAGACACTTTGGTGCTTGTGCCTAGGGCTTATACAGAGACTAGTGACAGTGGGCCAGATCTCTGCAAAGGCCTAGGAGGGGATACATTTTAAATAAGAACTCCAGTGAAAATAATGTAATGAACAACAGTGCTTAATTTTTACAATAATTATGTATAAATGATTTAGTCTGTGTTTGCCCATTTGTAAAATCTTTTCTCTCCATTCTGACATTTATCACATGGTGACATTTTTACTGCTGGCAGGTGATGTCAGTGGAAGCAGCTGCTGCTTGCTTTTTTGGCAGTTGGAAAAAGCTGTTATTTCCCACAATGCAACAAGGCTCCCACAGTGTGATGCCAGAACCATGGTCCTGACATCACGCTGTGGGAGGGATTTCACCACAATATCAGCCATACACAACCCCCTGATAATCCGTTTGAGAAAAGGTACAGATTTCTTGTGGGAAAGGGGGTATCGGCTACTGATTGGGATGAAGTTCAATCCTTGGTCACGGTTTCTCTTTAAAGGGATACTGAGCAGGTTTTAAAAACACAATTTGGACTTACTTGGGGCTTCCTCCAGCCCACCATAGCCCGCGAGGTCCCCGGCGTCCTCCTGGCTCCATTCTCTTTCCTGCAGGGGGCTCCATTAATTGGCGAGCTCCACCTGAATTCGCCACTACGAGTCCCTGCCGCACATCCTTTGTAAGGGCCCGTTCACATTACAAATGCGGATGGCCACGCATGTGGAACGCAACGCGTACGAACGCACGCCATCCGCGTTTGTATGCGTTGCGGGGCTGATCCCATCACTGAAAAGTGAATGGGACAGCTGCGCGTTTTTGCTAAATCTGCGTGCAGCATGCGTTCCCGGACCGCACAGGTCCGGAACGCATGCAGTGTGAACATCAGACAGTGCACTCTATGCACTGTCTGATGCCATGCGTGTCGGCCTCCTGCACGCGTTTCCAAAACGCGGCTGGAAACGCGTGTAGTGTGAACGGGCCCTAATGGATGCAAAAAGCATGAAGTTTATTGGCTGAAATTCTGGTGAAGCAACCATATTCTATGCAGTTTCTCAATAGGGGTGGAGCATCTCCTTGCTTGGCTGACTCTCACAAAGAAGCTGATGCTCTTTTCACCAGGTTGTATTTAAAGGATACCCGAACTGAAATGTGACTTAATGAGATAGACATGTGTATGTGCAGTGCCTAGCACACAGATAACTATGCTGTGTTCCTTTTTTTCTTTCTCTACCAGAAAGAGTTAAATATCAGGTATACAAGTGGCTGACTCAGTCCTGACTCAGACAGGAAGTGACTACAGTGTGACCCTCACTGATAAGAAATTCCCCCTTTTTACCTCTTTCTTGCTCTCAGAAGCCATTTTCTGCTAGGAAAGTGTTTTATAGTTGGAATTTCTTATCAGTGAGGGTCACACTGTACTCACTTCCTGTCTGAGTCAGGACTGAGTCAGCCACTTGCATACCTGATATTTAACTCTTTCAGGCATTCCGCCTCTTGCTGCTGCGCTCTCCTCCTGCCAGCGTCATCCCCGCGCTGTGCCAACCATCCTCACCCCGGGATCTGCTTTTCCTAGACGGCAGAGGTGGCAGGGCTAATGTGTCTGCTCTCCACCCATCCACTCCTCTCTCCTCCTCTCCTGGGTTAAAGACAATAAAATGATAATTAGCAATATGCCGCTTAACAATTTAACCTTTCAATTCGTTTTTTGTCTGTGCGCCATAATTAAACATTGATATTGCTAAATAACGTTAAGGCTATGTTTTCAATGCGGCGCAATTTTCAAACATCGGCGCTGTGCGCCATTTTTCACTGACCCCATTGCTACATGCCTCATCAAAGCTGCCGAATGGTGCTGAGTAGAGTTCTCCTTTAAAGTGGTTCCACAAAGACTGCAATGGCGCTACACAGCGGATACATTCACAGGTAGTCCTCCGCTATAATGCACATGTGAAATATAGAATACGTTTTCAGTGCATCATTATGGAAATGTGATTCTTCTATTTCTAGCTGCGGATCTATGTAAAGCCCATGTACAGCGGCGGAATAATGCGGGACGTTCCGCACAGCCACATTATTCATTAGTCAAATTATTAGAAAACATGCACCATCTGTAGTTTATGGTGCGCCATTCAAACAAGGCGGCCTGACAGCGTAAGAAGGAAATCTGCCGCCAGCCGCACTAATCTCCGGCAGACAGCAGGGAATCGGCACACAATGATTATTCACTATTTCCATCAAGCAGGGCCGCGCTGCAATCTCTTCCTATTCATCGCTGAAGCAGCAACTTCACCCGTATACGCAGCAGAACTAAATATTCATCATCAAGCTCACACGCGCTCCCTGTTCAGGCCAAAGAGACGGCTCGCTAAGCATCACCCCATTTTACAGCGCATCTATCAGTAATGTCAAGGAGGTGTAAAGCGACAATCCACCCCAAAGTCATAGTTCACTTACAAGTGAAGCCAGGCTGCAGGGCCGTTTCTTGGGCAGTGCGGAAAGGGCGACCTCCCTGGGCACAGACTGGCAACTACAAGAAGGGGGGCGCAGGCAGAAGGACATAACGGCTAGAGAGCTGGTGATGTGCGGTGCAGCCAAATGGAAGAAGGAAGAAGATGTCCAGCGCAATCACCTTCCTTGACTCCTCCTGGGCCCGACGTCAAGTCATCATCACGTCACCGTGTGATGACACCTGATGTCCTGTAGCGGTACTGCAGGCTGTCAGTGCGCGGCTCCCATGGAGGAGTCGGCTTTCCAGACTCTCTTCTCCTGTGTGTTCTCCCGGTCCCTGCTTCCTCCTGGATGAGCGACTGGTCACTAGTAAGTAGGCAGATCTACTTGTGACCTGTGGTTGTGTGACTGTCCCTAAAGAGTAAGGTTTTGTGAGTCCATGGGGTGGGGGGGAACGGGGCGCAATTTTTACATCCTCGCCCTGGGTGCAATTTAGCCTGGAAACTGCCCTGCCTGGCTGATAGATTCCCCCTCCATGTCCTTCATCCTTGATGTGCTGTTGCTGAATCCAAGACCCCACATAAGCCCCACCATAAATAAAAACACAGGCTTCTAAAGTTGGATTAAATGGGCCAAAGCAGCCCGTTTATTTAGGAAATGATTTAACAATAATCATAAAACAATCAATGACTGAAGACCCATAAACAGAAAAGTAAACAAACATAAAAGGAGGGAGAGACTCCGGAGGTTGCCCAAATACTTAACTGCACAGCTGGGGCCCTCAGCCATGAACACCGGTGTAATGTCTGATTGCGCTGCCCAGAAGCTCCCTTCCCACACTGAGTAGTACGCATGCTCAGTGTGAAGTTAATGATGCTGCTGGAGATAAAATACGAAATATCTCCGCTCCCACACCTCTTACACTCCCCAAATTTTGAGGGTAGGGAGGGGACCCCCAGAACGACCTTTATGCCAAATTGCAGCCCCCGGGACCCCTGGTTCAGGAGATAGATTAGAGAAATCTATCTCGGGAAGCAGAGGGTCTCGGGGGCTGCAATTTGGTATAGAGGTAGTTCGGGGGGTCCCCTCTCTACCCTGAAAATTTGGGGAGTGTAAGAGGTGTGGGAGCGGAGATATTTAGTATTTTACCTCCAGCAGCATCATTCTATAGGAAATGTGGCCGCACAGTCTCCTACTGCGCATGCGGGGCAGCGCAAATCCACAGGCAGCGTAATCAGACACAACACCGGCTTGAAGACAACTGTAAGCAAATACCAAATGGGCCTACCTTGAAGCTAGCAGCAATGTACAGCCAGAAGAAAACTCACCAAGGCGTATCCTCCCCCCACTCACTGACCGGGGACCTCCGATTACTCTGCCACTGCAGGCTGCAATAACAATCCTGAAGTTGTACTGCACCTGGAAAGGAAACAAAAAAAGGGGGAGAACACACAGGCCAATAGGGAGGGGCGGGGAACTTGACTTCCAATGACTGGTAAGTCCCTCCTCTTCCTTTCTGGCTAAACAATCCCTATGCTGCCTGCCTTGCCCAATCGCGGACTCCACTCCTCGGTCCCCCAGCTAGCTCAAGTTTGTCAGAAGCTACTGCCAATCATTATTCTGAGTCTGAATCATCAAATGCCCATCATGTGCGTCCCCTACACCCTGTGGGCTCCTCTGGGCTTTATTCTGGAGTTCTAAATAATAATAGGAAAAAACACTCAGCCCAGTGCTTCTGCTCAAAATACCTTTTCATCAAAATAGCATAATATATATATATACACTTTCTCAACCAGGGTTCCTTGAGGACTTTCCAGGGGTCCCCTGGCATTTTTCCCTCTCATGACAGTGGCAGGCTTCAAAACTGGGGTTCCTTGAGATCCAGAAATTATCTGAAGGATTCTTCCAAGGATAAAAGGTTGAGAAAGGCTGATATATACATAAAAGTGAGTACACCTCTCACATTTTTGTAAATGTTTTCATGGGACAACACTGAAGATGTCAACAAAAAGTAAGTGGGAACTGGCAACAAAAGTAAGTGAAGACTAACAAAATTCTCAGTACAGCTCAATTCCAGCAGTTTGCTAATGTTTACGAAATGTATCTGAAAAAGAAATGTAAACAAAAGATAATGTTATCACTTCTTCTAAAGGTGCCCACTAAAGAACAAAGTGCTGTGTTTAACTGAATGCTGTTCTGCTACCAAGGCTGGATTTACCATAAGGCACTGTAGGCACATGCCTACAGGCACCTGATGACTGAAAGGCGGCTCACTCCCTCCCCTGGTGCCTCCCTCCCTCCTTCCCTATGCAGAGCCCCGATGAGAAGTGTACATGAGAGGTTACTCACCCTGCTCTCGGCATTCCACTGACGAGATCTCCCTTCAGTCGGGGGCACCCCTAGCTACTTAATACTAAGGATATCTCTGGCTACCCAATACTAAGGGACACCTGTAACCACCTATGATGGGCAAGGAAAGTAAGGGAGAAGTGACAGCTTGGCCAGTCAGCAGACTTGTGGAGCAGTTCGGTACGGGTTTGTATGCTCATGGAGAGCGAAGCCTATAGGCTCCCTTGATGTAAACCCAGGCCTGTCTGCTACAATTTTTTTTTGTGTTAGTAGATTTTTTTGCTATAAATAATTTTTTTGAGCAAAAAGGAAATCCTGCGTTTCAAACCACTTTAAAAGATATGTATTGCATAGTAGAGATATGCAGTCCTCAAAATATGCATTGCTAATTAATGCAAATTTACTATGATATGCATTAAGTTAGACACTGAGCTCTAAAGAGCAGGATCCTCATTGTTTGAAAAATGCATAATAGTGGAAATCAGGACAGAGGTGAATATTTTATCACAACACTGTGTATTCCTTTTTGTTTTGATGATTACAAAGAACACAAAATTACATATTCTGGTGAAATATGAATATTAGGCTAAAAAGCAAAACAAAGGGAAAATGTAGGTCGCCATAGCAGCGTGTGGTTTCCCCCGACATGGCGCAGGCACCCACTGTAACGTGGCGTGCCAAATTGAAGTGACAGTGTTGCTTCTGCCACTTAGCTTGAAGGTAAACATTACTACAGATTGCATCTTCTTCTCTTTACAGATAAAACATGAAGTGGAAATGACTCCAGAAATGTGCTGGTGGAAAAGAACAGTGTAGTAAGATCTTAGAAAGCCTTAAACACATCATCTCAGTTATAACATTTTTAAAAGGAAATGTATTTAAGATGTCTGTGGATATACCGTTATTGGTGGCAATTTCTAAGATACAAGCATTTAAATTGGGCCAGAACTCTTGCACAGGACAGAAGGAAAACAGAGAAAAAGGCACCCTGTATGTATTTAGAGAGTTTAGCTTTTCTAATTCCCCTTCATCTGTGACCAATCACCAGGGTAATTTGATCTCAGCTGAGTCAGCTGGCTGCCACGGCAGAGCAGCTAAGTGGTAATTAGTAACTGGAAATGATGACAGGGCAACTGGCAGGCACGCACTGATTTTAATCGATTTTATACTCAAATCTATTGAAAATCTATGTGTAGTTTGTGGAGCGATTTGATCAGAACCCTCTCTGATCAGATAATAATATGAGAGTGATCTATCTGATGGACACATTTGTACTAAAAGTGAACGGAAAATCGATCGAAAAAATGATTGGAAATCAGATCAGACATGTTGAAGATAATTGATCTGACAGTAAATCTGTCAGAGAATAGCATAAGAGGTATCAATAGCGGTTGAGCGACTGGACAACCTATTATCGTTAATATAGTGGGCTATGTCAGCTTGGTCTTATGAATATGCTGGTTTGTTTGCACACAGTCCAGGATCTGCTGCTCTCACACGCCAATTATCCGCATCCATACTGCCTCAAAGGAGTATTCGGTGTACACCAGGCTCAGCGGTCCGTGTCGGTCAGTGTAGGTGCTTTAATTGACTGTGTTAATTGATGGTGCTTGAGCATTGGGACCACCTAAGGCTGGTTTCACACTGATTTTTGGCATAAGCGATGTGGTGCATCGCGACAGTCGCATCGCCAAAAACAAGCCTTCAGGGAACTCCACGTTAGTACACGGTGTTCCCTGTCTGGCAACCGTCCAAGCAGGAAGTGGCGTGCGCTTGTGGTCACTTCCTGCTTTGGGTATGCGGAAGTGCACGGAAGCATATTGTAAAAATTTCGCCAACTTTTTCAAAAACCCAGCATCGCCATAGACCAGTGATGGCTAACCTTGGCACTCCAGCTGTGGTGGAACTACAAGTCCCCTGAGCCATTGCAATACTCTGACACCTCTAAGCTATAACTTGGGGAGGCAGAAGCATGATGGGATTTGTAGTTTTGTCACAGCTGGAGTGCCAAGGTTAGCCATCACTGCCATAGAATAACATGACTCCTAGGCCGAGGCAGATTGTTGCAGGTCACGACAGGAGCCGCACGGTAATGTAGTTCTGCGCTAGCGTTAAATTGGGCACTTCTGGCACAGCGTACCGCAACGTGGAAAATATGAACTTCCCCACAGGGTTACATTAGGCTACGGTAGCAGTGCGGCAATTTGCTGCACCGCACCACGCTAGTGTGAAAGAGCCCTGAGCGTGACCACATTACAAACCATAGGTAAAGTTGTGGTGGTGAGACATTACCAGCTTGGAGTTTTAACATAATAAATGCAAAGTTTAGATGCAGAGTTTTGGGTGCAGCAGAAGCAACTTACTGATCCTCGGGGCTCCATCTTCTTCCAGCCGCTTCTCTACATCCATGATGTACAGGTCCCAGTGCTACAGGAAGTGTAGACGATGGCGCCTGGAGCATAAGTAAGTAGTTTATTTTGCAAGGGGAGATGTTTGTGCAATTTTCAGCAACCAGCAAGCACACATATCCAGCATCAGGCAATACCAGGCTGTATTGAGAAGCCCCCACTGCTGCCTGGAACCTCCTTCTTCGTAGCTGCACTCCTGTCCAATGTATGTGCACTTACTGTATGTACTGTGCATGGTCTGTGCCTGTCCACAGAACATAGCCGCTCGTGCATGAAGGAAAAAGCTGTGCACAAGTGGCTTTGTTCTACTGGGCATGCCTGGATCTTAATTGCACATGCCCAGTACGGGTGAGCTTGTACATAAATGGGATACGTAACCATGAGAACATATTTGCCTAGAATATGTTCAGAGGGGCTCAGGGTGGAAGGGAGGGTTCAAGAAGGAACGGGGAAGTCTCTAGACTATCCAGAAACATCATATTACCGAGGTACCTCTTCAGGTATGCTGTAAGAAAGTCTATCACTTTTGTCTACCTGGACTCCTTTGGAGGAGTTGATAGAAGAGGATATGAGAGAAACTAGCAGCATTCAGAGACCTTAATTGCCTTTCTCCTTAGAGTTGCGAGAACAGACGGGCTGAGCTCAGGAACACAGGAAAAGGCCTGGCTTGAGGGCCTGCAGCAAGCAAGTCATACCCTGACTGAGCCAAGTTATACCATTGTGCCAATTCATATTTTGTAAGGAAAAAAAGAGAAACAGAGGGTTTTGGTTGCCAAAGAGGGACTGTCCCTCCAAAAGAGGGACATTTGGGAGCTATGGTAATCGAACGCCATACAGCCTATCTCCTTGTGGCATCCGATGCTTGTCACATGACCTGCAGAGACGGGAGCTTCAAGGCCATTGGCTGTATGGTGCTTTGCTTAATTGGAATGGAGGGAGGACTACTTAATATTGGTGGTGGTGGGTTTGTGTGCTGTAATGATTGTCAGCAGGAATTGTCTGGGGTTTGGGGGGAATATAAAGGTGCCTAATATTGTGTGTGTGTGTGTGTGTGTGGGGGGGGGGGGAGTCAGTATTTGCGGCAGGATTTTGCTGAGGAGGGGGCCCAGCTGGCAGATTTTTGCTGGGGGGTTCAGCCAACTATAGTTATGCCTTCTGTTGAGGCTTACGCGGTACAGTAGAATCCCTTTATAGTAAACTCCAAGGGACCAAGTAAAGTAGTTTACTATATCAGAAGTTAACTAGATCAGAATTGGCCATACATTCTGTATTTATACAAACGCATTTGTCGGGACCTGAGGACTGAGTTTATTATCTCCAGAGGTTTACCATATCAGTTTACTATAACGAGATTCTACTGTACCACGATTTTTACATGGTCACATTATTGCTAAGGCTCGCAGTTTACTTTAGGCCAGACTTAGTTTACTTTATTTCTGCTTCAGAAGCGTTGTTGGTGTAATGTGGTCTTGAAGTGCCCCCAGGTCATGTTTACTGTATTTCCTTCACCTCAGAGAGGATTTTGTCAGTACTGCTGCCTCATTAATTACCATGTCCACATCCTGCAGGGAAATTCTCAAAACACAACAAACCAGAGGACTTGAAGGTGGGAGTTGAGCAAAATGTATCTTTAAAGTAAGACAAACCATCCTGCGGGGTGAGAGCAGCTTCTTGCAGCGGCGATGAAGATACTGCAGTCCAGGAAACTGGCAGGGACATGATTGAGAAACAGAGGGTTTTGGTTGCCAAAGAGGGACTGTCCCTCCAAACGAGGTCATCTATGAGAAGTGTGTGGATGATCTAACTCTCGGTATCTTAAGGAAACAAGGATGTTGAAATATCACTTTCCTGCATAAAAAATGTGACCTTTTAAACAGGGGCGTAACTAGAAATCACTGGGCCCCCCTGCAAATATTTGAATGGGCCCCCCCCCCATAGGTGCCAAATAATCGTAATGGGGCAACGTTTCACTGTAAATTAATTGTAAAGTGGGCAGCATTTTACCAGACAATCGTAATGTGGGCCAGAAAATCGTAATGTGGGCAGCAGACACCAGAAAATCGCAATGTGGGCAGCAGACACCAGAAAATCGCAATGTGGGCAGCAGACACCTGAAAATCATAATGTAGGCAGCAGGCACCTGAAAATCGTAATGTGGGCAGCAGACACCAGAAAATCGCAATGTGGGCAGCAGACACCTGAAAATCGTAATGTGGGCAGCAGACACCTGAAAATCGTAATGTGGGCAGCAGGCACCTGAAAATCGTAATGTGGGCAGCAGACACCTGAAAATCATAATGTAGGCAGCAGACACCTGAAAATCGTAATGTGGGCAGCAGGCACCTGAAAATCGTAATGTGGGCAGCAGACACCTGAAAATCATAATGTAGGCAGCAGTGACCAGAAAATCGCAATGTGGGCATCAGGCACCTGAAAATCGTAATGTGGGCATCAGGCACCTGAAAATCGTAATGTGGGCAGCAGGCACCTGAAAATCGTAATGTGGGCAGCAGACACCTGAAAATCGTAATGTGGGCAGCAGACACCTGAAAATCGTAATGTGGGCAGCAGGCACCTGAAAATCGTAATGTGGGCAGCAGACACCTGAAAATCGTAATGTGGGCAGCAGGCACCTGAAAATCGTAATGTGGGCAGCAGACACCTGAAAATCGTAATGTAGGCAGCAGGCACCTGAAAATCGTAATGTGGGCAGCAGACACCTGAAAATCGTAATGTGGGCAGCAGACACCTGAAAATCGTAATGTGGGCAGCAGACACCTGAAAATCGTAATGTGGGCAGCAGACACCTGAAAATCGTAATGTGGGCAGCAGACACCTGAAAATCGCAATGTGGGCAACAGTGACCAGAAAATCGCAATGTGGGCAGCAGACACCTGAAAATCGCAATGTGGGCAGCAGTGACCAGAAAATCGCAATGTGGGCAGCAGTGACCAGAAAATCGTAATGTGGGCAGCAGACACCAGAAAATCGCAATGTGGGCAGCAGACACCAGAAAATCGCAATGTGGGCAGCAGTGACCAGAAAATCGCAATGTGGGCAGCAGTGACCAGAAAATCGTAATGTGGGCAGCAGACACCAGAAAATCGTAATGTGGGCAGCAGACACCTGAAAATCGCAATGTGGGCAGCAGACACCAGAAAATCGTAATGTGGGCAGCAGACACCTGAAAATCGTAATGTAGGCAGCAGTGCCAGTGACCAGAAAATCGCAATGTAGGCAGCAGACACCAGAAAATCACAATGTAGGCAGCAGACACTAGAAAAAAAATGCACCTGTTAAAAAAAAAACAATTCACTTACCTGACAGAAGCTGAGCTGGAGGGGTAGCTGGCAGAAAGGGGGTATTGGGCCTAGCGGTGGGGAGGGGGTCGGTGGGGGTGGGGAGGGGGGTCGGACCCCCCCTCACTCGCCTGGGTCCCCCGATATGCGCTCCTCCTCCAGCGTTAAGTTCTAGCCTGCATATGATGAAGAGGCAACGGGCGGGGGAATCACTCACCTCTTCCGCGTTTTATCGTGCGCTCCACTGACGTCACTTCCTGCAAGGCCGTCCACTTACAATACAGTGGGCAGTGTTGCCGAAAGTGACGTCAGTGGAGCACATGATGGAACGCGGAAGAGGTGAGTGATTCACCCGCCCGTTGTCTCTTCATCATATGCAGGCTAGTACTTAACGCTGGAGGAGGAGTGCAGATCGGGGGACCGAGGCGAGGGAGGGGGGGAGGTCAGACCCCCCTCCCCACCGCTAGGCCCAATACCCCCTTTCTGCCAGCTACCCCTCCAGCTCGGCGGGCGGGCCCAGCATCCATGGACAGGCTGGTGCCGCCCCCCCCCAGATCTGCCACCTGAGGCAAATGTTTCACCCCGCCTCATGAGCAGGCCGGCCCTGTTTGTAGACATCTGTGAAAGTATTCTGTATTTCTTAAAGTGGAACTAAAATCACCTAAAAAAATAAGAGTTTCACTTACCTGGGGCTTCTGTCAGCCCCCTACAGCCGACCTGTGCCCTCGCAGTCCTGGACCGATCTTCCGTTCCTCCGCCGCAGCTCACTTTTCTTCATGCAGTGGAAGCCGACTTCTAAGTCGATGTCCACTACGCCCTGGTCATCCGTATCCTAGTACGCGTTCCCATAGCCAGGAGCCTCCTGCGCAGGCGCAGTACAAGAAAATCCGGCGACGGGAGCATGAATGAAGACGCGTGGCCAGGGCCACACAAGGCAAGGTTACTTCACGGGCACAGGTCAGTTGCAGGGGGCTGGCCCCAGGTAAGTGAAACTCATGTAGTGGGAAGCTCCACTAATATCATAAAAAAAAAGTGATGCTTAACCATTACTGCCACTGGGACATGAGCTTCATGTCCACAGCGGCAGCTTCTACAACCACAGGGATGTGATAGTCACGTCCCTGTAGTTTGGGGGGCTGTGCGCGCAAACGTTACTTACCTGGGGCTTCTACCAGCCCCCTGCAGTCAACCTGTGCCCACGCCAGTACTCTTGGATGCTCTGGTACCCAGCCGCAGCTCACTTTCTATTTCGCTGACTGAGCCTGTCACCAACTACTGCGCCTGCGCGGTCCTGGCCACGCGCATCCTCGTTCCCATCGCCGGGAGCTTCCTGTGCAGGCGCAGTATGTAAAAATCTCTACTGTGCCTGAGCAGGATGCTCCAAGCACCAGGAGCATGAACGAGGCAGCGCGTGGTCCAGGCTGAGCAGACCCTTGGCCTGTCGTTGCCGAAAGCCAAACTGATCTGTGGCGGGTGACAGGAGCATCCTAGGGTACTGGCGAGGGCAAAGGTCGACTGCAGGGGGCTGGTAGAAACTCCAGGTAAGTTAAACTGCATTTTTTAGAGTGACTTAAGTTTCCCTTTAAAGACCTCGCTGACCCCGAAGAAGTCACAGGTACTGTTTGTTAGCGAACAGTTTGTCACAGGGTCAGGTGAACCGTTTGTCCCATCACTACCGATGGAACCGCCCACAAGCAGCGTCACAGAACAGGAGAGGTGAGTGGGGAGAGCTACGCCCTCAGCCAGCATTCAGCCAAGTTGATCCACCAGGTGGATCACTCTCCCACTCACTAAGGAGGATCGGGGGTTGCTTTACACACACCAGATTCTGGGCAGAGGCTGTTGGAATTGCCCACCTTGGCCAGGGTTTAATCTAGCCTGTGCACAAAGTTTTAGAGCAAGTTTCCCCCCCAAAAATGAGAAAGATATCAGGCGCCAAATATAATGTATTAATTTTAGACACCAATAAAAATAGATGTGCTAATAAACATTTAGTACTGGCACTGTTGTCTTGGAGAGATAGGCTGGCACCTACAGCATCTCCCTTCTTCTAAATTATTATAGAACTTATTGGGCTTGATTCACAAAGCGGTGCTAACCTACTTAGCACGTCTAAAGTCTTTAGATGTGCTAACCAGGGTGCTAAATAGGTTAGCACCAGATTTCTCAATCAGATCGCGCACAAAGTTTTGTGCGCAAAGTTTTGCGCGCGAAAAGCTCGTTTAGACGTGCTAAGGGGTTTTTCACAGGCGTGCTAACAGTTAGCACCGCTTTGTGAATCAAGCCCATTCTCTGCTAAAAAAAATAAAAATAAGCCACAGCATGATAACTTTTATGAAAAAAAGTTCATTATTTACTGGGGCTAATTTTTTCGGGGCACAGAAATTTGTATTAAACTTTATTTTGCATCAACGGGTTGTGAGCTGACGCTGTATGGATACACTGAATAAATAATAACTGTGGTTTGTAAACTAACAGGCCATAACTTCAACATGTTGACTATTGTCTACAAGCGAGCTGTGTGCAGCAGTGAAAGACCTGATACATTATTTATCCATAACTGATACTACAATAGGCTGTTCAGAGCAAAGCATGAATTATTGAAGTGTTTATTGTAGACACACCAGTAATTACCGCTGACGCTGGTCGGGAACATAAACTCTGGCTTTACTAGATGAAAAGACCGCAGTCACCGAGGATTATACAGACTTTGTATAAGGATGCATGCTGTGTCTGTCTCTATGACTAAGCCATATGTTTACTATTATAGGTCACAGTTAATGACTTTTCTGGTCAGTTTAAAGGAAAGCTCCGCTCCCGTTCACAAAGGAAATAAATGACATATCATTGATACACCAAAATTTAAAGAAGAAATGTAACCAAGGATTGATCCTTATCCCAATCAGTAGCCGATACCCCCTTTTCCATGAGAAGTCTTTAACTTTTTTAAACAGGTCGTCGGGGGTGGGGGGGGGGGGGGGGTGTATGGCTGATATTGTGGTAAAACCCCTCGCACAGTGTGATGTCAGTACCTAGGTCCTGACAGTTTCCAGTCTGTGAGCTTTGTTGCATTGTGGGAAATAACAGCTGTTCCCAACTGCCAATCAAGCAATATCTCCCACTGTGCATATATACAGTATATCTACTGTATATATAAAAAAAACATGGAATAAGGATCCGCAGACCAGGCTTGGCTTAGTGAAAAAATGTCCGTTCTTTATTAGAAAAATCCACATGACAGAAAGTAGTGCAATAAAATCACAGGATCGACTAACGCGTATCGGGCTTACAATCTGCCCTTAGTCATAGTCAAGACATAGTCTTTTGACTATGACTAAGGGCAGATTGTAAGCCCGATACGCGTTAGTCGATCCTGTGATTTTATTGCACTACTTTCTGTCATGTGGATTTTTCTAATAAAGAACGGACATTTTTTCACTAAGCCAAGCCTGGTCTGCGGATCCTTATTCCATGGTTTGTACTAAAGGACTGGCTCTCTAGATCCTGCACCGACTGGTATGTGTTACCATGGGGGTAGAGCGTTTATGAACATATATAAAAAACACTTTTAGCCATTAGGGGGTGTGGTTATACAGTAGATATTGGCAGTTGGTGCTGTCTATTTTTTTCATGTCTGCCAGTAGTCGATAATGATCACCAGCAGGCTGATTACGGATCAAGTAAAACTTTAGTTGCAGCGCTAGAATGTTAAAAAATGTTATACAACGGGCTGCAAGAGGTATACAAGGGGTTAAACTCTCATCCCCTCTGTGGAGAAAAGCATAAAAATAATAATACCTGCACCTCAGTTAATACTGTAATAATCTTTAATAAAACCATAAAAATGATAATAAAATCACCAAATATCTATGACGCAATCCTAATGCGTACACATAGACAGATTATCGCTTCAATGTAAGAATCAAACCAGCACACCACTGACTGCTACAAGGGATCTCACACTCTAGCATATACCATCTGCCTATAGTGCATCAGGCAATTATACTCCATACCTCCCAACTTTCTGAGATGAGAAAGAGGGACACTTAAGCCACCCCCCTGTAACACCCCTGATCACGCCCCCGGCACTTCCCTAGTCACGCATACCATAAAGATGTCATAAGAAAAATGTTGTTTTATAATTGAGACCACACTGGTCCTTTCTATCCTGGTTCATTTTCCTTCATAGTAACATTTTAAAATTTGTAATATATCAATTTAAAGGATGGGAATAAAGTCAATCAAACACATTTTTTTTAGTAGAGCAATATATAAATTTACATAGAAAGAGGGACAAAGTCCCGAAAGAGGGACAAATGAGGAGGACAGAGGGACAGGGCTCCCAAAGAGGGACTGTCCCTCCAAAAGAGGGACAGTTGGGATCTATGTTCTCAGTTCACACAGTTCCGGGTTGAAACCTTATGATTACTGAAACTGCAACTATGGATTTCAACTATTTACAATCAAGAGATCGTCCATATGGACGATCTCTTGATTGTAAATAGTTCAAATCCATAGTTGCAGTTTCAGTAATCATAAAATAAAATACACCAGTTTCTTCTATGGGCACCGTTCATGCTTAATCGCCAGAGGCCATAACTTGCATAGAAAAGCCGTTCAGCGACATTTCCAGATATTTCCATAAATTAGTACTATAGTTAAAAGTGTTAGAAACATTTTCCATTTTTTATCAAGCTGCTGTAAACGATGAGAGCAGGAAACACAGAGAAGTAAACCTTTAGTTGCAGGCTTGCAGTGCTAGAATGTTAATATTTTTTATACAAAAAGGTTGCTATTGCTGAACGGTGTTTCAATGCAAGTTATGGTCTCTGACGATTAAGCATGAACGGTGCCCATAGAAGAAACTGGAGTATTTTATTTTATGTTTACTGATACTGCAAACTACGGATTTACAATCAAGAGATCGTCCATATTGGACAAGGAGGTTTCAACTAGGAACTGTGTGAACGGAGTATAATAGCCTGATAGTGCAATATAGGCAGATGGTATACGCTAGAGTGTGAGATCCCTTGTAGCAGTCAGTGGTGTGCTGGTTTGATTTTTACATTGAAGCGATATAATCTGTCTATGTGTATGCATTAGGATTGTGTCATCGATATTTGATTGGTGATTTTATTATCATTTTCATGGTTTTATTAAAGTTTATTACAGTATTAACTGTTTGAGACGCAGGTATTATTTTCATGATTTATGGATCAAACAATATGAACAAATTACATGGTGAATATCAATCATTTCTTGATCTCTAGCCTATTTTGTAACTTCTCACTTTGCAATGTACTGATTTATTGTTTTCCTCTTTTCACTAAAGTTCCTCGAAGCAAAAACTCACCTAACGAGAGGGAAGCCTATGGATCCTGTAGAAGCTTCCTATGCTGTCCCCCAAACCACGGTTGCTGCTAGAGTTGGGCCGAACCTCCGATTTTAGGTTCGCGAACCTGGTTCGCGAACTTCCGCGGAAGGTTCGGTTCGCGTTAAAGTTCGCGAACCGCAATAGACTTCAATGGGGATGCGAACTTTGAAAAAAAAAAAAATATGCTGGCCACAAAAGTGATGGAAAAGATGTTTCAAGGGGTCTAACACCTGGAGGGGGGCATGGCGGAGTGGGATACATGCCAAAAGTCCCGGGGAAAAAATCTGGATTTGACGCAAAGCAGCATTTTAAGGGCAGAAATCACATTGAATGCTAAATGACAGGCCTAAAGTGCTTTCAAACATCTTGCATGTGTATACATCAATCAGGTAGTGTAATTAAGGTACTGCTTCACACTGACACACCAAACTCACCGTGTAACGCACCGCAAACAGCTGTTTGTGTAGTGACGGCCGTGCTGGACTGGTGCGCACCATGGCGAGAGTGCAGGTTTTGGTGGCTTTACAGCCCATATGGTCGCCTGGCTGATGTAGCTGAATGACAGAACAGTGACTGTCCAG